>NW_028274816.1:109422056-109725086 GCF_037043125.1 Eumetopias jubatus | reverse complement strand
TTATAATACTCGTTATGGGGATATTCATACTATATGGGTAATATGTTTCCCAAATCAACTTTATTGAAGTACAATTTACATACAATAAACTAAATCCAGTTTAAGGATATGGTCAGGAAATGGTAAGGAAATGAGTCAGATAAATGGATTTCTGTCATTCAAAAAGTTTTCCTTATTTCCCTTTCCATTCAGTTCCCAACCCACCCACAACTAAGAAACCACATATATGCTTCCTATCATTATAATTTAAATTTTTCTTATGTAGAGTTTCAAGTAGAAATAAAGTTTCAGATGAAAAGATCATGACTCTTTTATGGCTGCCTTGTTTTGATAAGTGTAATATTTTGAGGGTCATTCATGTCATATGTGTCATTAGTTTATACACTTATATTCCTGAGTAGTATTTTATTTACTGAATACACCACAATTTGATTATCCATTCATTCACTAACAGACATTTGCACTGTTTCCAGTTTGGGTCTATAATAAAGCCATTAGGGAGACTGTTGTTCAAGTTCTTGTGTATGCATATGTTTTCCTTTCTCTTGGATTGGATCTAAAACAGAAAATTTTGGGTTATGTGATGACCATGTTTAACTTTGTCAGAAACTGCCAAACTGTTTTTCCTAGTGGTTGTACTATTTTACATTACTAATAGAAAAAGCATTAGTAATAGAAATGTCTGAGAGTTCTACTTGTTCCTCAGTAACAATTGGTATTGACAGTCATTTTAATTTTAGCTATCTCACTGTCTATGTAGAAAAATCTCATTGTGGAAATTTTATTTTTCTAATAAAGGATAGAGCAGTTTTATCCCCCCTCTACATCCCAATTCCTTTGTAACCATTTTTTAGACCATATCTCTCCTCCTACCTCCAGCCCCTCACAACAACTAATCTGTTTTCTGTTCTTATAGTTTTACTTTCCCAGAATATAATGTGAATAGATTCATACATTATGCAGTCTTTCTTTTACTTAGTATAATGCAATAAGATCCATCCACGTACTGTTTATTTGTAGTTGGTTCTTTTGCTGAGTGATATTTGATTGTATGAAAGAACCAAACTGTTTTTCCACTCACCAAATGGGGGGGCGGGTATTCATGTTGTTTCCAGTTTTAGGTAGTTACAAATAAATTATGTGTTTATTTACCATCTACTGAATACCCAGGATTACCAACTCATTCATGTTAAAGTTAGGACACTGATGAGAAACAATGAGACCTTGAGCTCAAAATGGAGGCATCTGGTTGAACACAGTCAAAACTGAGAATCTCCCCCCATTGTGCCTTCCTTGTCAGTGGAAGCAGCTTTGTTTCATCTGCCTGAAGAGACTTAAAAGTTCTGGGCAAAAATAGCATGCAGGAAACATCTGTAAGTGATACTGTACAAATGTCATTCTCAAAACAACAACAACAAAAAGATGAAATACCAATGTTCTTCATGATTGGGCATGGTCTCTTTTTGAATCCTAATCCTAGATGAAATTCAGACCAGAAAGGTGTTAAAACCACTATATAATTGGAAATATCCTAGAATGTGCCACGTTTGAGGCGTTTGGGCTTTATTCCCTCCCTTGGTTTTTATACATTACTGGCTTAGCATTTGGGAAAGTAATCATAGCTTTTAGATAGTGAAAGGGTTATGACAGCCAATATTCCTCTTATTACTGTCTCATCACATACTCTAACCACATCATTTTCTTGACTAGTTGTTCTGTTTAGTGCTAAATCACTAAATCTAGGGCACTGTTGGCTCAGGTGTGTAACTGCAGTCATTTATCTGGCCTGCTACAGCTGAATACATAATAATGCCCCATTCTGTTCTCGCCTTGCCCCTTCTTCAATGAAGAGTCTAAAGAGACTTTCTACATATTTAGGAAGAAAGGTTCTTTTATTTAATGTTCTTAAGATAACTTGGGGGGAGGGGGGAAGGCAGAGAGAACAGGGATTGGGCTCAAGTGACCAAGATTCAAAACTCAGCTTTACCTCCATCTTGGGCCATAAGCCAAAGTTTCTCCACAATTTTGAAATAAATATTGTAACATCCATCATATTCTGTTACTTTGAATAGTAAACAGATACTGCCTCTACCAGCATCTAGCCCAAACCCTGATCACTAATTAAATGAAACTATACACACTAAGAAAAATGGGATATCAGTCTGGTTTGCCTCTATATCTTTCATTCCCTTCTTCATGCTGTCATTCATAATTCATATTTTAAATTAAAATTCACTTTTTATAAACAAATATTCAGTATTTATTGTTTATCAGGTTATGGGTGAATTTGCCATCATGAGTAAGAAATCATGATTGTGCCTGGAGTATTCACTCTAAAGTAAACGACCAGCTATTTAATATGAAGAATGCTAGAAAGCAGTATGCTCATAATACTACAGGGTGATCTGTAATCAAGTAACAACAATATTTACTCAGTATACCTCATCTGACACACTATCTCTGAAGGAGATCTAGATGAGGGCAGAGGTATGTAAGCAAGAACAATTATGATCCTTGATTTTAGGATCTCACAATTTATCATCTCTTGTGGTGAGTGGGCTTTTTCCTTCCAGGTATAGATTTTGTCAAAGGCAGCACAGCATCTAAACCATGACTAATACATATTAGGATTTCAAAAAATATTTTATCAAAGAATGAATGAGTTTAGAGAAATGTAATTCTTTTCTTTAGCTGTAAGTGAACTCAGCGGGGGGGGGGGGGGGGCACCACAACTGTTTTTATTGAAATGCAGGGGAAGGGAGAAGGTAAAACAACCAGTGAAAACATATGTGGGGGAGTATTTGAGGGAAGGAGTGCTTGAGAAAGAAAACTGAGCTACTCTTTATTTTTTAATTTTTTATTTAAATTCAATTAGCCAACATCATTAGTTTCAGACATAGTGTTCAGTAATTTATCAGTTGCATATAACACCCAGTGCTCATCACATCACATCACATGTCCTACTTAAGGCCTGTCACCTAGTTATGCCATCCCCCACCCACCACCACCCCTCCAGCAACCCTCAGGTTGTTTCCTATAGTTAAGAGGCTCTCATGGTTTTTCTCCCTTTCGGATGACGCCCCATTCAGTTTTCCCTCCCTTACTGTATGATCCTTTGTGCTGTTTCTTATAGTCCACATATGAGTGAAACCATATGATAATTGTCTTTCTCTGTCTGACTTATTTTGTTTAGCATAATATCCTCCAGTTCCATCCACATCAATGTAAATGGTAAGTATTCATCCTTTCTGATGGCTGAGTCATATTCCACTGTATGTATGTGTGTGTGTGTGTGTGTGTGTGTGTGTATAATCGCACATCTTCTTTATCCATTCATCTCTCAATGTACATATTGACTCTTTCCACAGTTTTCTTATACCATACACAAAGATAAACTCAAAATGGATGAAAGACCTAAATGTGAGACAGGAATCTGTCAAAATCCTATAGAACACAGGCAAAGACCTCTTCAACTTTGGCCACAGCAACTTCTTGCTAGACATGTCTCCAAAGGCAAGGGAAACAAAAGGAAAAATGAACTACTGGGACTTCATCAAGATAAAAAGCTTCTGCACAGCAAAGAAAACAGTCAACAAACTAAAAGGCAACCTATGGAATGGGAGAAGATGCTTGCAAATGACATAGCAAATAAAGGGCTAGTATCTAAGATCTACAAAGAACTTATCAAACTCAACAACCAAAAAACAAAGAATACAGTCAAGAAATGGGCAGAAGATATGAACAGACATTTATCCAAAGAAGACATACAAATGGCTAACAGACACATGAAAAAATGTTCCACATTACTCGGCATCAGGGAAATACAAATCAAAACCACAATGAGATACCACCTTACACCCGTCAGAATGGCTAAAATTAACAAGACGGGAAACAACAGATGGTGAGGATGCAGAGAGAGGGAAACCCTCTTACACTGTTGGTGGGAATGCAAACTGGTACAGCCACTCTGGAAAACAGTATGGAGATTCTTCAAAAAGTTAAAAATAGATCTACCCTATGACCCAGCAACTGCACTACTAGGTATTTACCCCAAAGATACAAATGTAGTGAAAAGAAGGGGCACCTGCACCCCAATGTTCATAGCAGCAATGTCCACAATAGAAAACTGAGCTACTCTTGAGTGAGAGAAGGAAAAGCTGTAACATACCAATAGATGAAGTACAGGAATCAGCCTCATAGTATTCAAATTAAAATGGCCAAGTATTACTGAAGGATGCAAAAACAAAGAAGGTCTTTCTGTTTGGTCACATTCATGGCAGTTTTTAATCTACTATTCTATCTGATTTTAAAGCTTCCTTAAAAGTTATTTTATACTTGAGTTACCTAAAACGAATTTTGTAAGTAATAGTAATAAAATAAGATAAAATGAATTTTGTTTTGTGGACTCTGAGAAACTTGCAATATAATAACCACATAGGTGATGGTAGAAAGAGTCTGGGTTGTGGATCACAGAGCCTTGGAAATGTCTAACTCCATTTCCTGATAGAAAGTTAAAGATTCTGGGATTGAATGATGTTACCATTTTAAGTACTGAATGGCTGTGTTAAACAAAAAGGGTGGGGTGGTTTTTACAAATGCCTGGCCTGACTTCCTCTGCTGACAGAATCTTTTTTGTTAAAAGGATAATGTACCTTTTTTTATTATCCAAAATAATGGGTCAAATAAGATTTTTACTGTGACAGTTACTATAACCCTGGAACTCAATAGGAAAATACACATTAATTCTAAATGTTTATTTCTTAAGCCAGTTTCTTTCTTTTATCTTCATTTTTAGAAGTCAAAGGCATTGAAATTATTATTTAAATTCAGATATATTTCAATGTGATTATTATTAATTACTTTGCATGAGCTATAAATCTGAGTATAAAAGAAACACTTGAAAAACTCCAATCAAGAAAAGATCAGTGATGGGAGGTGAACATTTAAGTTTCTTATCAAAGCTGTTAAAATACTATACTGGATTACTGAATTAGTACCTTTAAAAACAATGACAGTCAAAACACATCTGTGCTTATTCAGTGCTGGAAATTAGTTAAGAATGAATTAAAAGTTAATGTGAATAATGAAATTAGTTAAATGAATTAAAAGTTAATGCAGTTCTACCTTTTTAGAAATGTTAAATGGATTTCATATTTGGAAAATTCTCTATAACAATAGCAGATATTAATATCAGAAATACAATTTTAATGGCATTTTGCCAAATATTGCTAAGTAGATATCATATTTTAGAAGATATGCTTTTTAAGTTAGTATAGTATTACTATGCCAGTAAAACCTTTATCTTCCTTCCAAGAAGTTTTTAGGTCTCTTGTTCCCTGTGGTCAATCCTCCAGGAAAACTAAGGAAGGAATTAATAGAGAGATTTCTTGCAGATGTATTTTTCAGCATTTCATCTCCCTCCATACTGGTGACCCTGTGTTGGAACAAATCATCATAACCTCTCTGTCATTACATGCCTACAAACTAAACCAAGAGAAAGACAACCTTTTCATATTGGGAAAATATAACTTTTTTCTGCATCTGGAAATCTATATGTAAGTTCACAAAGTTGAGTTTGGATGGAAAATTTAAAAGAAGAATCATGGTTATCCATGTCAGACTTTGTAAAAAATTTACTCTTCTTGAAAGATGCAAAAAATAGTTACAATTAAATTTAAATATGAGTTTTCTAGATGGAGAACTAATTAATGCCATGTAGATAAAGTAGTAAACAAGAGAGTGAGAAGGGCAGAAAGTGAGGAAGTAGCCAGGAGCAAGCTAATTAATGTAGGACCCTGTGTACCATGCTGAGGACTGGTTTTCATGCTGAGTGAGAAGGGTGGCCATTGGAGGATTTTAAGTAAAGGATTGATGTGATTGTCATCTTACTAAGCTGCATTTTAAAACGATCATTCTAGTCTCTGGAGAGAACAAACCAACTGCTAAAATTGTCCAGGTGATGATGGCCTGCACCACAAGGTGATGAGCAGAAACTAATCCTGATTATGTTTTTAAGGTATGGTTTTGCAGCTAGATTAATGGGATTGTGCTAAAGGGTTTGTACATACTGAAAGAGTTTAAAGATGCAACTATGTTGTGCTTTTGTAAATGTGGGTGACAAATTCAACTTACAATATGAAGATACAAATCGATGCTTATTATGTACTTTTCTTTTTTTAAGATTTTATTTATTTATTTGACAGAGAGAAACACAGCAAGAGAGAGAACACAAGCAGGGGGAGTGGGAGAGGGAGAAGCAGGCTTCCCGCTGAGCAGGGAGCCCGATGCGGGGCTTGATGCCAGGACCCCGGGATCATGACCCGAGCCAAAGGCAGACACTTAACGACTGAGCCACCCAGGCGCGCCAATGCTTATTATGTACTTTTAAGAAGATGTTACCTATCAGATCAGTTATCTGTGACAAGTGCTTAGTTCAAGTTTCATAAATTCCCTAAAATGCTAAAATAGTGAAATGCAAGAGTATATATGACTCCAAAGGAGAAAGAAAAAGGAAAATATGATGCATTCCTCCCATCTCTCAACATACTAAAATATTTTTTTACTTAAAAAAAGAGAAGTACATAAGAAGAAACTTATTTTAAGAAATAATAAGCCTGGGCACCTGGGCGGCTAAGATGGTTAAGCGTCTGCCTTCGGCTCGGGTCATGATCCCAGGGTCCTGGGATCGAGTCCCGCATCGGGCTCCTTGCTCGGCAGGGAGTCTGCTTCTCCCTCTCCCTCTGCCTCTCCCCCTGCTTCTTCTCTCTCTGTCTCTCCCGCAAAAGAATAAATAAAAATCTTTAAAAAAAATAAAATTAAAAAAAAGAAATAATAAGCCTTAGGAAAAATTGGATTTCTAGCAACATTACTCTTTTGGTACTAAATAGGTAAACCATTTTCATGAAGGTTCCTGAATGAATAACCTTACCTTAGAAAAACCTTGTGAAGCATGGATTTTTACAGTGAATATCTATGCCAAGAAAACTGAAGAAACAGACTCTCCTAATCTTAGATCATAGACAAACTACTCCAATAGACCTACCTGATTTATCACTTGCCAGCAAACATCTGGCAGGCACATAAAAGTGGATAGGTGCTGAGGCACCCCTTCCTCTGTGGGAAGACTGAACTAAATATAGCCTGCTCTGAAAATTTATAGATTGATAACCCTACAGTCAATCAAGCAGGATATGTTTGGAAAACAAGCCAATAATGAAATTCTAATAGTCACTCACAAATATTATTTTCTGGATGACCAATCTAAAAGTAGCATAATTTAGTGACTTATCACTAAATTACTTATCAAAACAACAAATATTTACTTATCAAAGCAACAAATATGAATGTGTGATAAGGTGGTAGACACACCAAGATGATTAAGACAAGATTTCTGCACAGGAAAGTAAATAATTCAAGGCAATATACCATGAAAAATGCTACTGCAGTTGTCATTAGGACTCCTCACATATTTTGCACATATCTGCTCTCACCTTTTAACCACATTGTGATGACTGGACTTCCCCTTCCATGTGAGGTTAGCAGAGACCATCTGAGCTGCTTTGGTCAATGAATGTGAGTGGACTTGGTTTTGACCATTTCTGGTCAGTTCTAGGAGTCAGGCCATGATCTACCATGTCCCTTTCTTCCTGGCATAGTAAGTGCGAGGGCACCAGTACAACTGCAGGCTCCATCATCTGGGTTCCTCAATACCTTGTGAAGCAGAGCCCCCTGGCTATGTAATGTGGTGACGAGTTAACAGCTATTGTTTTAAGAATTGATATAGAAGGAGAAATGGTGCTATGAGAAATCAGAGCACAGGCATTATCCAGACTAATGACTTTAAGGAAAATATCCTGAAGTATAAGAGCTCTAAGCTGAGCCTGAAAAATTAGTAGGAGGAACATGAATGGAAAGGATGTTGGCCTCATGTAAGCCACACAGAAAAGAGAGAGAATAATGTGCTCAAAAAACTGTACATAGTTCACCATGACTGGAGGATGAGCTTGCCAATAAATAATACTGGAAAGATATGCAGAGACCAATTCACGGTGAGCCTTTTCTCACAAGCTTATTCTCAGTTATTCACTTTTGTTGAGACCATTAACTATTTAAAGCATGCAAAAAGATCTAAAGTATAATATAATAAACACCCAGCTTAAAAATTAAATTAAAAATACAGTTAGAGTATTTTAGACTCTAAAATACATTTTAGAGTCTTTCTATAAAATTCTTCATTAACCTCCTCCTCATTATAAGTAATACTATAGGTAATAATTGTCCCCAATTTTGCTACACAGCCATGTAACCCTAAACTATATTATTATCTTGTCTCTTTGTAGATGATACACAACTGTATTATGCTGTGTACATTCTTGTTTTTTATTGTTCTATTTTGCTAGAAAATAGTCTACTTTTACAAAAAGGTAGGACATTCATTTAAAATGTAAAAAAATGTATAGTGCTAAATTATTTGAATATATTATTATTTTTCTAGTCATTGCCCTGAAAAACTGTCACTCAGGTCATTTACCATTTTTCACTCTTACAAACAATGCTGCACTGAACATTTTGTAAATGTCTCCTGGTAGATATGTATAAGAGTTTATCTAGGATATACCTGAGTGTGAAATTACTGGGTCTAAGGATACACAAATCTTAAATTATGTAGATGTTGCTAAATGAAAAAAAGGACCTTTAGATTTAACCCAAAAGCCAGAGAAAACTCTTAAAGGACACTGAAGAAATGATCAGACTTCTGGTGTAGAAATCTCTAGCAGCAATATACAAGCTTGACTGGAGTTGAGCAAAAATTTACGAAGACCTAAACTAAGGTGATGTCCAAAGGAGATGGTCACAAAGAGGAGAATCACCAGACCTTGGTGATTTCTCTTTCTTCACATATTAAGTTAAAGGTAGAGAACTATCATTGCTGACTAACTATATGCAAGACCTTCTTTTTTAGGTCCTTTATAATATATTATAACTTTAAGAGTTACTACACTGGAGTTGTAATGACTGAATTTAAATCTCAGTTTCATCGATTATGACGTATAACCTCTCTTTGCTTTTCTGTTTTTCTGTAAAACAGCTATAATAATAACACCAACTTAATTGGCTGGTCATTAATATTAATTAAAATAATACACATAGATAATTTAGATAACATGTATGGTATATAGAAGTTATTGATAAATGTCAACTATCATTATTATTTTAATCCCTAAATCAAATCTAAAAGATGATAGTATCCTGTACTGAAGAAACAGGGACCCGGAAATTTTGTAACTTAGCTAGAAGCTCCGCTAGAAGTCAGTAGATTTAGGATTTGGAAAGTATGCTGTTCTTATGCCACATTGCCCATAGCTTTTCCCTACTTATCAGGTTTCCCTCCCTTCCTTTTTTTTTTTTTTAACGATTTTATTTATTTATTTGACAGCGTGCGAGAGTGAGCATGAGTGGGAGAAAGGGGAGAGGGAGAAGCAGGCACCCAGTGAGGAGGGAGCCTGATGCAGGGCTCGACCCTAGGATCCTGGGATCATGACTTGATCCAAAGGCAGAAGCTTAACCACCTGAGCCACCCAGGCACCCCTTCCTTCCTTTCTTTTATGGTAGGAATCAAGTAGACTGAGTACCCAGGACAAATGGTATTTAAATCAGTGATTCACCCTTCAACTTTCTACACCACCATTTTTCTACAGTTTGATTATTTCTTATTCTTCAAGGTATAATTTATATTTTTCCACTTTCAAAGAAGACAATTTTGATGCTGCTATAGATTTTTTTTTTCTAAATTAAGATCATGATGTTCTTAGAAGAGAGTCTAGACATGTTCTCAAATTTTACCCCTTTCCCCATGCCAGATAAAGATAAACAAGTTAGTGTTCACCAGTGTGTAGCTGGGAGAAGAAAAAGAAGCTGCACACTAATCTGAATTTAGTTTTTGTAAAAATCAGTTTGAATATGGAAATATAGAATATGCTTAGTTAGCAAAGGATTTATGGGTAAAGACATGTAATTTCGGCTACTCCAGCAAGATAACGAAGTTAATTGTGCCAGTGATCCAGATGGATGGATAAAAATAAGGGTTACCTGAACACCGTAACTGACAGGCAAAAAGCCAAAATATATCCCCATATATTCATGATTTCGTTCTGGCTAATATTATGTTAGCGGATCTCCTGTGATTTTCTTTGCAACTGTTTACTTTGAAGACTGAATAATTAGTGGTAAAAACACGTGGTGGGTTATTTCATTGGTATAACTTTCAAGTGAAGGGATGTCTTGATGTTATCTTATATCAGTGGCAATACTGGGCAATGTCTAGAGACATTTCAAGTGAAGGGATGTCTTGATGTTATCTTATATCAGTGGCAATACTGGGCAATGTCTAGAGACATTTTTGGTTGTCAGAACTATAGGTGAGTGCTGCAGATATATAGAAGGTAGAGGTCAGGGATGCTGCTAAGCATCCTACAATGATTCATGTCAAAATTTTAATAATACTGAGGCTGAGAAAACCTGTCCTCTATTTATGGCAGCCTAGAATTCCATATCCCCTTCACCTTTCATCACAAAGGTGGTTAAGTCTCTCTAATCCTTGGGCTCTCGATGCCAGCCTGATCCCAGTGCAGAAAGCATTAAAAGGAAATTTTTTTATGGATGCCAGGTGTTAAAATGCCATTTAAAAATAGTAATAATAATAAACAAGGGCATCACTGCTCAGTTACAATTAGAACCTCGATAAATACTCATTGCTCATAATGTCCCTTTGGCATTAAAACATGATATGATAAATGGTTACATAATTAATTATTTCACTATAGCTTCAACATTTAAAATACAGTTTTGGAAGCAATTAATCCAAAGTGGATTAGTGTTTGGGCAGGATTGTGATAAATAAAATGTCAACATCTTTGGCATAGAAATATAACTGCTCCCAACACAGGTAGACTATCCTATACCATGAATATCCTGCATTCTTTATCTTTCTCATTTCTGTTCTTGTCAACACTATAAAAAGCAATGAGCACTGTTCAGACAAAACAAAACAAAAACAAACTTATTTTTCCTGATCCAGCAATTGAAATTGATTTCTCTTTTATTTCCAAAGCAATGTTTTCATGACTCCTTATTAAAAATACTAATACCTGGGTCAAAATGTGTGTGTTTGCATCATATACACCTGTGAATACATCTCATTTATGCTCTACCATTTCTCAGTGCATTTGTTCTGTCCTCCCTCTAACACATTCTCCTCCATATTACCAATTACCATCAATATAAACACAGAGCTCCAAGCATGTTAGTCATATATTTCAAAACCATGAATTTCACTCCCTTGCCAGTAGGATAGAATGCTTAGTGGGGCACATAAAACTATTTTCTTTCTGGCACCAGACTAACTATTCAGTTTTATCTTCAATTAGCTTCCTTTCTTATCCTATCTGCTTTAACTATATGCAAGAGTTGCTATTCTTGAACAAAGAAGGCTGTTACCTATTGATTCATTTTCAAGACCCAGCTCAAATATCATTTCCTTTCTGAATTCAGCCTCTACTGCCTTAGAGAAGTTTAGTCTCTTTCTTCTTTGTGTTCAATAGTTCTGTTATAACATTTATTACATCTTTGTTTTTTTAAAAAAAGATTTTATTTATTTGGCAGAGAGAGAGAGAGAGCAGGAACACAAGCAGGGGGAGTGGAAGAGAAGCAGGCTTCCCACCGAGTGGGGAGCCCAATGTGGGGCTCCATCCCAAGACCCCGGGATCATGACCTGAGCCAAAGGCAGATGCTTAAAGACTGAACCACCCAGGCGCCCCTTATTACATCTTTCAACTATGATACTAACTACTGCTTTATTTTGACTTTAAGTCTATTTTCATCACTGTGATCTCCTCAGCACTGTGGCCATATCCTATTCTTTGTAGCACAAGAACCTAGCCATTTTGTTGCTTATGATCAGTCTTCCCACAATGTTTTTTAATAACTTAATAAATACTTCCAAATCATGTATTTCATCTTTGCAATATTATTTTCACCCAAGCATCTATTATTTGGGGCAAAAACTGATTGCTGGGGGTGCCTGGGTGGTTCAGTCATTAAGTGTCTGCCTTCGACTCAGGTCATGATCCCAGGGTCCTGGGATCAAGCCCCACATCGGGCTCCCTGCTCGGCAGGAAGCCTGCTTCTCCCTCTCCCACTCCCTCTGTTTGTGTTCCCTCTCTCACTGTGTCTCTCTCAATCAAATAAATAAATAAAATCTTAAAAAAAAAAAACAACTGATTGTCGGTCTGTTTGTTTTTGTGGCACTGGGTGTGGTCATCAAAGGAACAGACAGTAAGAAAACCCAAGGATTCAGATAATACACACGCCAATGTACACTCTTCCTGGATAACTGGTGCCTGGCTTACCAAGTGGGTACTATAGGATAGAAATCGTACCAAATCTAGAAAAGTCATCATTTTAATTTATGGAGCAGACTGTCACCTTATCTTTTTCTTTTCTTCTTCTCATTTGTTGTACAGTAATTTTGATGTATTAACATGTTGCCTTTGGTGAATCAGCAACTCACTGCAGGGGGGATTATAAATAATTTTGAATGTGAGTGGTTATTATTATTCCATGAATGTTTTAGAAAGCATTAACATTAAGTGAATGTTGATAGAAAGGGCGTATGCATTTTAGCCATTTAATATATTTGTAATACCCATTAGAGGTGACATAAAATGAGCTATCAATATTGAATAAATGTTTTAGCAACATACATTATAAATTTTAAGTGACTGGCATAAAATATGCATAACACGTGGTGCTTATTAGTAGTCTTAGATAGTTTCCTTTTTAAGAAACCATTAATATTGTGATGACCTTAGGTATATAGTAGTAGGCTTTAGAGAGAGCCATCCATTAAGCCATTCTAAATTTAACTAAAATAGAGTAAATTCCATAATTACAGACACTCCTCCACACATAAGCATGGCCTAAAGAGAATTTTCATGTGAAAAAATCTTCTTTGAAATAGATGGGAACCTCAAAGTGATGTAAGAAAATCTCTGGGCCCTTATCTTCTATCCTCTATCTTCTGCGTCATCACTATCATTTGCTCAGTATCTACAGCAATATCCTTTTCTACCCCTTTTTTCCCTTTTCCATGTCTTAGTCTAAACAAGATAATTTTTTTTTCCCAGTTCATTCACAGAGGAAGCTCTCTGGGGAAGTAGAGCCAATCAGATATAAGTTTAGAATTCCAGCTCGCCCAAATCTTGCCAGAGGTGTGATCTCCAAAAATTACAAAACCTCACTGGACCTCTGCTCCCCTAGCTAGAAAATGGGGACAGAACACGACTGAACTATCCAAATTGCTTCAGGTACTGAATGGAACATGCCTAGCATGCCCTTAGTATAGTGATTATTCAATAAATGAATGGTTGCTACTATCTTATTTTTCCTTTATTTACTTATTTTTTGTATTTTCTATTTTAAATCAAGCGTCTAAGGAATTATGTTTCTAAACTGCACATGATTTTATGATTGATATTTTTCCATGAAGTAACAAGGTTGGGTTAATTTCTAATTATAACATTTTGCTCATTTATATACAAACTACCATTATGGGTTAACAGACTCCTCTGAGAGCTGTACTATCCAATATGTTAGCTTCTAGGCACATGTGGCAATTGAGCATGTGAAATATGCCTCGTCCAAACTGAGACATCTGTGAATGTATTATACACACAGGTTACAAAAATTTGGCATGGAAGAAAAAAAGATTTCTGTATTAATTACATAATGAAATAATATTATAGATGTAGTTAAATAAATCAAATACATTAAAATTAATTCCATCTGCTTTTTTAAACTTTTAAAAAATGTGCTTTCTAGAAAATTAAAAATTTCTACATCAAATAAAATTTAAAAATTCTAGAAAACTAAAAATTAATTTCTAGAAAATTTGAATATAAAAATTGTGTTTTGATTGGTCTGCTCTAGAGCACTTTGGTGAAGTGGTATTCTCTGAAAGGTAGACTAGAGGACATGATGCAATCATACATTTGGCTGGAAGGGACCTAAAAGCTCATCCATTTCAACAACCCATTTTTTTCCAGAACTTAATTATTTAAGACTGCAATCTAGAAGGGGGTTGTGGCAAGAACTAAATGAAAGCTCGAATGAAATGTGAGATGGTTGATGGAGAAAGTCCTGAAACAAAGACAGAAAGGTCAAATTAATGTAAGATTGTACCAAGCCTGCCTGAGTTATGCAGTGGAAGTCATTTTGTGTGCCAGATGCTGAAGAAGCAGAAAAACCAAGCAGCCAAATACAAAGACTCAGAGGCAGTGGCGGGTAGACCTGGGGGAGTATAAGAGGGGAGAGTAGCTAGAAAGGGTTGCAATGTATTCGTGCCTTGACAACTCTTATCATCTCATGATTCAGGTCACTCCATCCTTTTTATAGGCAATTTGGCACAAAAATTCCAGAGCACATCTTAAAGGTACAGGCCTTCGATTGTTGACCTAATATACTCAAAATACTAATATAAAATAGTACTAGTTTAGTATGAATAACTAACATTTACTGAGTGCTTATTATGAGTCAGGCACTCTGCTTAAGCTCTTAAATGTATAATGTCATTTATAAATGTCCCTTTGATGTAGGTATTATCAAGAATTTTACATTTGATCCATCTGAGGCTTAGTTAGGGAAAGGATTCATTTAAGATCATACAGCTAGAAAGAAAAGCACTGTAACAGAGACAGAAATTGAGGGGATGGGCTGTGATTTAAACTCCGATTGATTCCCAAGTCCAAGTTCTTCAGCATAAAGAGATACTATATTTAAAATGCATAGGCTGCCATACCAGGCAATGCTATAGAAAAATTTAATGACAGGCAACTCAATATCTCTTACAATGCCCTTTCAATTTTTATTAGAAAAATTACAAACATTAAAAAAAGATCAAGGTGGGCAGAGCAAGATGGCGGAGGAGTAGGAGACCTGGATTTCGTATGGTCTCAAGAATTCAGCTGGAGAGGGATCAAACCATTCTCACCACCTATGAACTCAACAGGACATTGAAGAAAAGAATAACAACAACTCTCTGAACAGAAAAGCGACCTCTTACTGGAAAGTAGGACTTCTGGAGAAGTGAATCCGAGGCGATATTTGGGAGGATAGACAGCGGGGGAGGGGGCCTCCATTGGCCGCTTCTGGCAAGTGATAGAGCTGCGGAGCACAAAATCGGAATTTTAGAAGTTTGCTCCGCGGAGGGACGTCGCTCCAGTGGCTAAGTGGGGGGTGGAACCCTCTCGGGACAGTGTGGTCTCAGGACCCTCGGGGTCACAGAAAGACCGGGGGTGACTGAGTGCAGCAGAGCTCCCAGGTATCAGAGCGGGGAAGCCGGCTGCAGAGACGGCTCTGAGCTCAGGGTTGCCATAAACCATGATCCGCAGTACAGTAGGGCCACTATTCCTCCAGCAGAGATGCAACAAGCGGCAGATCTGGAATGATACCCCTCCCTTCCCGGGGAGGAGCAGCGCAGGAGCACACTGGAAGAATCAGCTGGGTTTGGAGACTCCACACCGAGTCGGGAGCCAGAGACAGAAACACTTGATCACAGGCCAGATGAGCACGGAGTATGGCCAGAGACTTGGGACATGGGAGTGATTGACTGATTTCATCTAACAGATTAAAATATATCCTAACTCTAGTGTATGGCTTGGTCCTAGTCTCTTGCCTGATCACATTGTCTCCCTTTTTTTTTCTTTTTTTTTTAAATCTTCTTTCTTTTTTCAAACAAATTCTTACCAATTCTTATTATAAAATTTTTTATAATTTTCATCTTTACAGTCATATTCCATCCCTTCATCATATCAACCCTTATTTTTGTACATATATAAGTTTTTCTTTCATTAAAATTTTGGAAGTCACTGTCTTCTAACACACCAAAATACACCCAAAATCTAGTGCATAGCACTGCTCTATGCACCACCCTGATCATATTTGATCATATTCTGGTTTTTTTTGTTTTGTTCTGTTTTGTTCATTTTTATCTTTTTCTTTCTTTCTTTTTTTTTTTTTCTCTTTCTTTCCCTTTCTTTTCCCCTGTTTCAGGTCTTTTCTGATTTGTTTAGAGTAGATGTTCTGGGGAAGTTGTTAACCTGTTACAATTTTGTTCTCTCATTCATCTATTCTCCTCTGGACAAATGACAAGATGGAAAAAAATCACCTCAACAAAAAGAACAAGAGGTAGTACCAACTACCAGGGACCAACTCAATACGGACATTAGTACGATGTCAGACCTAGAGTTCAGAATCATGATTTTACAGATACTAGCTGGGCTTGGAAAAAGCATGGAAGTTATTAGAGAAACCCTTTCTGGAGAAATAAAATAACGAAAATCTAACCATGTCAAAATGAAAAAGGCTATTAATAAGGTGCAATCAGAATGGGGGCGCTAACTGCTAGGAAAAATGAGGCAGAAGAGAGAATCAGCGATATAGAAGACCAATAATGGAAAGTAAAGAAGCTGAGGAAAAGAGAGATAAACAACTACTGGATCACGAGGGCAGAATTTGAGAGATAAGTGATACCATAAGACAAAACATATATTAGAATAATTGGGATCCCAGAAGGAGAAGAAACAGAGAGAGGGGCAGAAGGCATATTGGGGCAAATTATACCAGAGAACTTCCCTAATTTGGGAAAGGAAACAGGTATAAAAATCCAGGAGGCACAGAGAACCCCTCTCAAAATCAATAAAAATAGGTCACAACCTGACATCTAATAGTAAAACTTATGAGTCTCAGAGACAAAGAGAAAATCCTGAAAGTAGCTCAGGAGAAGAGATCTGTAACCTCCAATGGTAGAAATATTAGATTGGCAACAGACCTATCCACAGAGACCTGGCAGACCAGAAAGGACTGGCATGATATCTTCAGAGCACTAAACGAGAAAAATATGCAGCCAAGAATACTATATCCAGCTAGGCTGTCGTTGAAAATAGAAGGGAATATAAAAAGCTTCCAGGACAAACAAAAACTAAAGGAATTTGCAAACACGAAACCAGCCATACAAGAAATATTGAAAGAGGTTCTCTAAGCAAGGAGAGAGCCTAAAAGCAACATAGACCAGAAAGGAACACCGACAATATACAGTAACCGTCACCTTACAGGCAATACAATGGCAGTAAATTCATATCTTTCAATAGTTACCCTGAATAAATATGGGCTAAATGCCCCAATCAAAAGACACAGGCTATCAGATTGGATTAAAAAACAAGACCCATCGATATGCTGTCTGCAAGAGACTCATTTTAGAACCAAAGACACCCCCAGATTGAAAGTGAGGGGGTGGAAAACCATTTACCATGCTAATGGACACCAAAAGAAAGCTGGGGTGGCAATCCCTATATCAGACATATTAGATTTTAAAACAAAGACTGTAATAATAGATGACGAAGGATTCTACTTAAAGGGTCTATCCAACAAGAAGATCTAACATTTGTAAATATCTATGTCCCTAACATGGGAGCAGCCAATTATATAAAGCAATTAATAACAAAAACAATACAATAATTGTGAGGGACTTTAACACCTCCCTCATTGAAATGGACAGATCATCTAAGCAAAAGATCAAAAGGAAATAAAGACTTTAAATGACACACTGGACCAAATGGACTTCACAGACATATTCAGAACATTCCATCCCAAAGCAGTGGAATACACATTCTTCTCTAGTGCCCATGGAACATTCTCCAGAATAGATCACATCCTAGGTCACAAATCAGGTCTAAACCGGTACCAAAAGATTGGGATCATTCGTGCATATTTTCAGACCACAATGCTTTGAAACTAGAACTCAATCACAAGAGGAAAGTCGGAAAGAACTCAAATACATGGAGGCTAAAGAGCATCCTACTGAAGAATGAATGGGTCAACGAGGAAATTAAAGAAGAATTTAAAAAATTCATGGAAACCAATGAAAATGAAAACACAATTGTTCAAAATCTTTGGTATACAGCAAAGGCAGTCCTGAGAGGAAAGTATATAGCAATACAAGCCTTTCTCAAGAAACAAGAAAGGCCTCAAATACAAAACCTAACCCTACACCTAAAGGAGTTAGAGAAAAAACAGCAAATAAAGCCTAACCCAGCAGGAAAAGAGGAATAATCAAGATCAGAGCAGAAATCAATGAACTAGAAACCAAAAGAACAGTAGAACAGATTAACGAAACTAGGAGCTGGTTCTTTGAAAGAATTAACAAGATTGATAATCCCCTGGCCAGACTTATCAAAAAGAAGAGAGAAATGACCCAAATCAACAAAATCATGAATGAAAGAGGAGAGATCACAACCAACACCAAAGAAATACAAACAATTAAAAGAACATATTATGAGCAACTATATGCCAGCAAATTAGATAACCTGGAAGAAATGGGTGCATTCCTAGAGATGTATCACTTACCAAAATTGAACCAGAAAGAAATACAAAACCTGAACAGACCTATAACCACTAGGAAATTGAAGCAGTCATTAAAAATCTCCCAACAAACAAAAGCCCAGGGCCAGATGGCTTCCCAGGGGAATTCTACTGAACATTTAAAGATGAATTAATACCTTTTCTTCTGAAACTGTTCAAAAAATAGAAATGGAAGGAAAACTTCCAAACTCGTTTTATGAGGTCACCTTGATCCCCAAACCAGATAAAGACCCCATCCAAAAGGAGAATTACAGACCAATATCCTTGATGAGCATGGAGGCAAAAATTCTCACCAAAATACTAGCCAATAGGATCCAACAGTACATTAAAAGGATTATTCACCACGACCAAGTGGGATTTATCCCTGGGCTGCAAGGCTGGCTCAACATCCACAAATCAATCGACGTGATACAATACATTAACAAAAGAAAGAACAAGAATCATACGATCTTCTCAATAGATGCAGAAAAAGCATTTGACAAAGTACAGCATCCTTTCTTGATCAAAACTCTTCAGAGTATAGGGATAGAGGGTATATACCTCAATATCATAAAAGCCATCTATTTAAAACCCACGGCGAATATCATTCTCAATGGGGAAAAACTGAGTGCTTTCCCCCTGAGGTCAGGAACGTGGCAGGGATGTCCACTATCACCACTGCTATTCAACACAGTATTAGAAGTCCTAGCCACAGTAATGAGACAACAAAAAGAAATCAAAGGCATCCAAACTGGCAAAGAGGAAGTCAAACTCTCACTGTTTGCAGATGATATGATACTTTATGTGGAAAACCGAAAAGAGTCCACCCCAAAACTGCTAGAACTCATACAGGAATTCAGTAAAGTGGCAGGATATAAAATCAATGCACAGAAATCAGTGCCATTCCTAAATTCCAGCAACAAGACAGAAGAAAGAGAAATGAAGGAGTCGATCCCATTTACAATGGCACCCAAAACCATAAGATACCTAGGAATAAATCTAACCAAACAGGCAAAGGATCTGTACTCAGAATACTATAAAATACTCATGAAAGAAAGTGAGGAAGACACAAAGAAATGGAAAAACTTTCCATGCTCATGGATTGGACGAACAAATATTGTGAAGACTTCAATGCTACCTAGAGCAATCTACACATTCATGGCAATCCCCTTCAAAATACTATCCACTTTTTTCAACCAAATGGAACAATTAATCCTAAAAGTTGTATGAAACCAGAAACGACTTCGAATAGCCAAAGGAATGTTAAAAAAAAAAAAAAAAAAAAGCAAAGCTGGCAGCATCACAATTCCGGACTTCAAGCTCTACTACAAAGCTGTCATCATCAAGACAGTATGGTACTGGCACAAAAACAGACACATAGATCGGTGGAATAGAATACAGAGCCCAGAAATGGACCCTCAACTCTATGGTCAACTTATCTTTGACAAAGCAGGAAAGAATGTCCAATGGAAAAAAGACAATCTCTTCATCAAATGGTGTTGGTAAAATTGGACAGCCACATGCAGAAGAATGAAACTGGACCATTTCCTTACACCACACACAAAAATAGACTCCGAGTAGTTGAAAGACCTAAACGTGAGACAGGTTTCCATCCAAATCCTAAAGGAAAACAAAGGCAGCAACCTCTTGGACCTCAGCCGCAGCTACTTCTTCCTAGAAATATCGCCGAAGGCAAGGGAAGCAGGGGCAAAAATGAACTACTGGGACTTCACCAAGATCAAAAGCTTTTGCACAGCAAAAGAAACAGTCAACAAAACCAAAAGACAACCGACAAAAAGGGAGAAGGTATTTGCAAATGACATATCAGATAAAGGGCTAGTATCCAAAATCTATAAAAAACTTCTTAAACTTAACACTCAAATAACAAATAATCCAATCAAGAAATGGGCAGAAAACATGAACAGACATTTTTCCAAAGAAGACATCCAAATGGCCAACAAACATATGAAAAAGTGCTCAACATCGCTCGGCATCAGGGAAATCCAAATCAAAACCTCAATGAGATATCACCTCACACCAGTCAGAATGGCTAAAATTAACAAACCAGGAAATAACAGATGTTGGCTGGGTTGCAGAAAGAGGGGAACCCTCCTACACTTTTGGTGGGAATGCAAGCTGGTGCAACCACTTTGGAAAACAGTGTGGAGGTTCTTCAATAAGTTGAAAATACAGCTACCATACGATCCAGCAATTGCACTACTGGGTATTTACCACAAAGATACAAATGTAGGGATCCGAAGGGGTACATGTACCCTGATGTTTATAGCAGCAATGTCCACAATAGCCAAACTGTGGAAAGAGCCAATTGTCCATCGACAGATGAATGGATAAAGAAGAAGTGGTATATTTGTACAATGGAATATTATGCAGCCATCAAAAGGAATGAGATCTTGCCATTTGCAACAACGTGAATGGAACTGGAGGGTGTTATGCTTAGCAAAATAAGTCAATCAGAGAAAGACATGTATCACATGATGTCACTGATATGAGGAATTCTTAATCTCAGGAAACAAATGGAGGGTTGCCGGAGTAGGGGAGGGTGGAAGGGATGGTGTGGCTGGGTGATCGACACTGGGGAGGGTATGTGCTATGGTGAGCACTGTGAATTGTGCAAGACTGTTGAATCACAGATCTGTACCTCTGAAACAAATAATGCACTATATGTTAAGGAAGAAAAAAATAAGAAGATAGCAGGAAGTGAAGAATGAAGGGGGGGAAATCAGAGGGGGAGACGAACCATGATAGACAATGGACTCTGAAAAACAAACCGAGGGTTCTAGAGGGGAGGGGGTGGGAGGATGGGTTAGCCTGGTGATGGGTATTAAAGAGGGCACGTCCTGCATGGAGCACTGGGTGTTATGCACAAATAATGAGTCATGGAACACTACATCAAAAACTAATGACGTAATGTATGGTGATTTACATAACAATAAAAATTAAAAAAATACAGAGATACTGAATCACTATGTTGTATAGCTAAAACTAATGTAATATTGCGTGTAAATTAAACTCAAACAAGAATTTTTTTATATGAAGGAAAAAAGATCAAAACAAAATCCCTATGAATCCTTCATCTAGCTTCAACAACCATCCACATATACCATAATTGTTTCTGCACCCTACTCCCATGTTTGCTTATGCATTTTAAAGGAAATCCAGATGTCATGGTATTTCATCCCCAAGTACTTCATTATACATGCAACACTACTCTAGAATTTCCTTACCTAACCACATGACATTATTTTGCAAAAACACAATTAATCATGACTTCTTGAAATCAGCAAATAATAGTCCATATAAATTTCCCTGACTACCTAGAAATGTCTTTTTATAATCAGTTTATTTGAATCAGGATCCAACTGTGTACTGCTCATTATATTTGTTATATGTTTCAAATATTTTTAGGTTCTTTTTAATCTACACATCTCTCTCTCTCTTTCTTTCTCTCCACCCCCACTCTTTGGTTATGACATTGACTTCCTGAAAATAATTCAGCAGTTATCTTACAGAACGTCTACATTCTAGAATTAGCTAATTTTTTTCTTGTGGTTGCAATCACACATGATCCTTGCTTTACTATTCTGTTATCTCCTGAACATAGGAAGTTAAATCTAAGGACTTTACTAGTTGTAGGCTCATTATTTTCATTTGGCCTGAATAGATAGTCTGTGGGCTCATACTACATCCCATCAGAAGATTCGTAAATTTTTACTGTCTCATTTTCCTTGATGTAAAAATGAGCAAGGGATTCAAGTTTGGACTGTGTGATCCCTTCATTGTAAGATCCCTAATCACCTCTACGTTTACTGATTTTATCATCTGGATCAATCAGAATTCAGTCAAAAAACTAAGCCATTCTCTTTATTTATGGTACTAATGACAGGCAAACAATTTGACCTTTGCAAATGAGGGGGGAGGTGGAAAGGAAAGAGTCTGGAAGGGACGTGTCAAGACCAAAGAAACAATCAGTAACCTATCTGCCTGAAAATCTGCAACAGGAATGTCAGCGAGGGCCAACTGTGCACAGCCACTGAAGCTGGATGAAAAAAGAGGTAGGTGGAATCTCTGGGAGACCATGCTTCTCTAGCATTCAGATCTATGATGTGTAGCTAACTTTCGGTTAGACTGGGGCCACTGTTGATCTCCAGGCCAGCACTTAGAAAAATGAGCTGAATGCATAGCAAAGGAAAATGAGGATGTATGTGGTTGGCCAGATACCTTGCATCTGTCTGTCACCATGGTTACTCACACTGACCCTCTAAAACTTATAGTTTTGGCTTCACATTGCCTTCTAAATTTTGGACAAATTCCCTTTTTTACTCAACTCTAGTGTGTATCCATACAAAGAAGGGAATTCTAGTAAGTATAATTGCTGGCCTTAGCCATGCTCACATAACACAACCCAGTACACCATCTATTGATGGTATTTAATTAAGGGCTGTAAAATTGTGATTTTCTAATTCCATAATTCTACATTCCATTTCTGCATTTCCTTCTGTATTTATTAGCTCAAATCCCTTTCTATAGAAAAAATTTCCTCATTCACTAGACCTATTTGGTAACCCAGAAACATATGTCACAGAAGTAGAATAAATGTTAAATTCCTATTAATTATAAATTTTCAGGAAAATGAGTTATTGTCCTAACAACTTTCAATGGTGTTTGGTGAGCAACACTTTGTTTTCTCTCTCATTTTTATCCTTTCCATCTCCTTATTGCGGGGGGGCGGGGGGAGGTCTGCCATTTTGAGCTCCTGGCTTTCCGATACTTTCTTTTTAAGTCAATTGCAATATTTGTTATAATGTTCAGATCACGCCAAATTTGTCCAGTGGTTCCCCTCTGTCATTTTGTACTTAAGTCTGCAACTTGTGCTTTGTGCCAGCTCTCAAAATTTTCTTCCCAAGTTACCACTCTGCATGTAGCTCTCCCCCATAGGGGTGATTTTTATTGGCTCGCAGTACCATCTCTTCTTTACTTCCTTTTATCTTTGATATTACAACCACAATGCTGTTAATATTATGCAGAATCTGTTGCCAGCAAGCATTTTGGCCAAATCTACCCTTGTCTGAGATTCCTGGCAAATTATTTTTTATCTAAGTTTGTTGAAAATATCATTCAGGTTTTTCTCTTAATATTTGTTCTGTTTTATGAGAGAATTTTAAAAAATGCTACATTTACCATCATGATCTTCCCATTGAAATTTCACCCATAATCTTTGGAGAGCTTTAACCATTAGGAATCTCTTTATTAACTTTATTCAGAAATCTATGCCCTTGAAGCTTTCACAGGAGTTTTGATTCCCTACTTGTAGACTCTTAAGTTTAATTCCTCTTGCTTAAGACATGTCTTTAAAAATCCAACCAGTTACCATACCCCTACTGAATCTTCTTTGCCCTTGGGCATTCTCTCATTTCCTTTGAACACTTTTTACATATCCAACATAAGGACTGTGGACTAATCTGCATGTCCAGACTTGGAGCTCTGCAATAACAAGGGTGACATGGAGAATTAATTTTTCATCGAAACTTTGAGTTCCCATTGGAAGAAATGGAGATAGATGAGCTAATGGTTATGTCCAGAAGCATCCAAACAAGCTTAGAAAAAAAAAAAAAAAGAGAACATCAATGATGCAACAAAATCGAGAATATAAAGGAGTATCCGGGAAGGAACTCATCTTCATTTAGGAGTAAGATAATGATGTATGCTTACATTCAGTCATTTGGCAAATGGTTAATGAGTGAGGCACCCTCCTAAACATAGGCACTGATCTGAGTACCACTTTAGTCAACAAGGAATGTGCTTAATCTAAATCTGGTAGAGTCCTTCCAAAGTTCTTGGGAGCTTATTCTATGTTTCTCAAAAGAGAAAAATAAAAACAGAAGGAGGAAGATAATATTTTGAAAGGTGGAAAAGATATCAGTGGTGGGAAATTCGTCTTTGAGGATTCTTGATCAGCAGTGTCAGGAGCTAGCCAAGATAGATAAAGAAAAGTTTCAGCAAGATATTCAGCAGAAATGGTAAAAGTAGAAAAAAAAAGTCACCATAACACAATAATATTGGAAAAGGGGTTGTTGAGTGGTTATCACAGGCATAGCATAATATTAGTTCTAGGATCCAGCAAAATGTCAAGGCTACTAAAGAAATACATGATTCCTGGACCTCAGTCACTTTAAAGATTTACAGATTGGAAACAATATTGTAAATATAGTATTGTCACTCATGGCCATTTATATCTCCAGACAAGCATTCTGAGTTTCCTCTCCATTGTTCTTTAATTTGTTATCCCTATCTTCTCAACATGAATGGACAAAACTAAATCCATACCACAGGTGTGCTCTGATGACCATAGAGGTAAGTGAACTTAAACAATGTAAGGCCATCAGCCTTACTGATGAGCTGGTGAGGCTCTGGGTGAGTTTTATTTTTTCTTTCTTCAAGTCACTGTACACTCCCCACACTATGACACAATCTATTCTTTCAGTTATGAGAAATAATGGACAACTGTTCTACATGGGTTCTCAGATCTTGTCTATGGAACTCTATGGCTCTGATTTTAAACAATGTATGAGAATCAACATTGGTAACTGATAATATAAAGTATTTATAGATAAATAGTGGCCATTACTGCTCCTTAGACATTTAGTGATAATTCTTAGTATCATATTTAGTCCACTAAACTTTTACTAGGTTGAAATCTTGTTGTTATGTAAGTTTTGATGATGCTATTGCTATTTACTGAAATCTGAGTTATGAACAATAACTGATTAAAAATCAACAGGATTTTATTTAATTGGCCTCTTTTACTTTAAAATAAGCATAATTTATACCTCTAAAATCTGCACAACTTGTTTGACAAATTTGTGTGTGTGTGTGTGCATGTATGTGTGCATTTATTAAATGGGTAACTTGTGAATTTACATAAATGTTACTAAAGACATGTAAAAATTAATCTTCTCTTATTTATATATTCAACATCGCATTTATACTGAAAACAATCATATTTAAAGTAAATTCAGGACTCCTTCAGGGTCACCGGCCATCTTGATGACAATGGTCATCATCAATATTACTACTTTTAATCAGTATTTTAAAAACTATGGTCAACAAAAAATTTTGTTTTGATGAATATCGGTATCCTTTTATATCCTGCCCCCATATAATAAAGGTAAGTGTGATAAAATCCCAAACAGGACAAGAGGTTTGGAAAATTCAATGATTTAAAAATCATGAGATTAAATTTAAAAATTAATAATTATGGAAAACTTAAAGTCAACAACTTCACGGGAGGTGGGAATAGATGAGAAGCAAAAGAATCTTTTGCAATGTGCTCTTTTACTTCTTTTGTTCCTTCTTTAAATATTAAATAAGCATTGATTACTGTAGAGACAAATATCAAACCCGATTAAATGAGTAGTTAAATATTGACAAATGTCAAGTGGAGACCAATACTTGCTGCAGGGACAACAGTGATTGATATTCGCTGGGAATAGGTTTAGTCTACACCCATATTATTTTCACCAACATAACTGCAAATTCTCTCTTTTAGCATCTTTAACTTTTATAATGTAAAACACTATTTTTTCCAAATTTATTTTGGAACAACTAGTTTAAAAGACCAGGAGTCAAATAAGTATTTCCTTCTTGTAGCCAAAACAAACTAACACACATATAAATATTTAGATAAGTTTATGAATTGTGTTAAATATGAGGGTCCTAGAGGCCTTAAACTAGGCAGTTAGGGCATTTCATTTTTATACACATTTGATACAGGTGTTACTCTCATGGAAATCCCTTGAGTACAGATGGTTTTCAGAATTTAGAGTTTTTCAAATTTATAAAAGAAATATGAAGGCACATGCCAGCTATTAACCAATAAATACCCTTTTGTGGATAGAAAAGCACTCCATAACCAAACTCATTACTATTTCGGCAGCAAGGGACATCAATACTCACACTAAGCAAAATAAAGGAAAACAAAACAAAACACAGTCTCATTTTGGTTCAGTTTAGGTCTATGTGGCAAAATCAATTTTTGCTAATTTAAGGAGAAAAACTTTGTTTTAGGTTATTACATTGCTTAGATCCATTTTTAAAGTTAGTTCAAAACTTTTAAATCATTAAGCAGTCACATTATTTTTAAAAAATAGTGTGGGGGGAGGACTATTGTTTTCCTCATCCAATTAAATGAATATTCTCCATAGCATCTTGATAAGAAGTGATCTCACCCACTAAATTATATTCAGCAAAGGATAATTCATCAGTAATTCCTAGAAAGACTTCCCAGTCATGTGGGAAGCAGAAAGGGAGGTTTGCTTTAAACAGACAGAGAAGGTAACCATGGCTGGCTCTCACATCACCCACTGCACCCCTTGGGTTCACTGATCTTTCCTATTACCCATGTTCTCTGATTCTTGTGCCTCCAATTGTGGTCTCAAGACCAGCAGCATTTGCAGTAACTGGGATCTTATTAGAAATGCAGAGTCTCCTGGAAAACAGTACGGAGGTTCCTCAAAAAGTTGAAAATAGAGCTACCATATGACCCAGCAATTGCACTACTGGGTATTTACCCCAAAGATACAAATGTAGGGATCAAAAGGGGTACATGCACCCCAATGTTTATAGCAGCAATGTCCACAATAGCCAAACTATGGAAAGAGCCAAGATGTCCATCAACAGATGAATGGATAAAGATGTGGTATATATACAATGGAATATTATGCAGCCATCAAAAGGAATGAAATCTTGCCATTTGCAACGATGTGGATGGAACTGGAGGGTATTATGCTGAGCAAAATAAGTCAATCACAGAAAAGACATGTATCATATGACCTCACTGATATGAGGAATTCTTAATCTCAGGAAATAAACAGGGTTGCTGCAGTGGTGGGGGGTGGGAGGGATGGGGTGGCTGGGTGATAGACACTGGGGAGGGTATGTGCTATGGTGAGCACTGTGAATTGTGTAAGACTGTTGAATCACAGACCTGTACCTCTGAAACAAATGATACATTATATGTTTAAAAAAAAAAAAAAGGAAGAAGATAGCAGGACGGGAAAAATGAAGGGGGGGGAATCAGAGGGGGAGATGAACCACGAGAAGCTATAGACTCTAAGAAACAAACTGAGGGTTCTAGAGGGGAGGGGGGTGGGGGGATGGGTTAGCCTGGTGATGGGTATTAAAAAGGGCACATTCTGTGTGGGGCACTGGGTGTTATACCTAAACAATGAATCATGGAACACTACATCAAGAACAAATGATGTAATGTATGGTGATTAACATAACATAACAAAAAATAATTAATTAATTAATTAAAATAAAATAAAAAGAAATGCAGAGTCTCAGTTCCTATTCCAGATCAATGAAACCAGTATCTACATTGTTTTATGTTTTTTTTTATTTTTCCTGAATAAACCATCTTTTTTTTTTCTGAGAGCTTTTTTTTGGGAGGGGGTTATAATTATGTTATCTTAATCACCATACATTACGTCATTAGTTTTTGATGTAGTGTTCCATGATTCATTGTTTGCGTATAACACCCAGTGCTCCATGCAGAACGTGCCCTCTAGATTTTAAAAAGATTCTGAGGATTCTAAGAAAAACAAACTGATTAATAAGGATCCACCACATGGGAAAAGAAAGTCTCAGCTGCTTCTATAGAGCCCTCTTTCCACCCTTATCATTGTTTCTGAAATTTCCATTCACTCACTTTGCTTAATGTTCGTACTTTAGGGAAACTTTCATATAAATGATAAAATTTTCCCTGTATTAGGATAAAGTGTTAAACCCTTAGCTTCTGGGTGGATTTCCCAGGACAAAAACTATACCTGGAAAGTGCACACAGAGGGAGTCCACATAATCCATGGCTTGGTAGGAAGGATTATTATAGAGACTAGAACTATCGCGGTCTTTTCTAAAAAAGTCCAGAAGAGCAGGGCCAATTTATGGGTCTTGACCTTAGGTGAATAAAACTGGCTACAAAAATCTATCTGCACATAAGCTACTATCTCAGAAAGGCCTCTGGATCTAAGATTCATGGTAATACAGAGTTTTATGAGATATTGGAAGTACTATAATTCCCTCTTGGTTTTGTTGCTTTTATTTCTTGGGTTTATTCCCCAGCTTCCCTTTCCTTTACCAGAGGGACCTCTAGGTTTGTCTCAAGGGGCAGTCAAAAAAGGAGGAAGCTATGGATACCATATTTTTCTTCAAAGCCAGTTTCTAAAGAAATAGAATGACAAGAACCACTAAGAGGCAAACACTTAGAGTCCCTGCTGCCTATAGCAAGAGAAAAAACAGAACTGATAAATAGCCCTGAGGCTTAATGATATAAGGGCTAATGTGTGGTCCCCTGCAGCGTAAGTTTTGGCTCTAAAGAAATTTTTAAATATTATTTTTTTAGAAGATAGCTTGTTAGATTTTCTGAAAGCCTTAAAATAGACCCTGTTCCAGTTGTTCCATGCCAAGTGGAATGAGTAAGCAGGTAATGATGTAGGAATGTTGGGGAGGAGAAAGCAGTTTAATTTAGCTACGCAATGATCAATTGAAGAGAAAATGAATGAAAGATTCAGAGTCATGTAATGATGCATTTTATCTCTTACAATCAGGATTAATTACAAAACCTTTGACAATTTGGGGATTCAATTCACTTGAATCCTGATAAATTACAGACAATATATTAAAGTTTACAGAATTTGAGATTTACAAGCTGATTTAATGACAAAATGTATTTTCACTGATAGAAAAGGCAGTTTATATTAAAAAGGAGTATGTCTGACATTTTTCTGCATCTTCCTAAATATATAGAAATCACAGCATTTCTTATTATTTGTTTCTGCATAGAAACAATTTGTTTCTGCATAGAAAGCCCTGCAAAAATCTTCTCCCAAAGCAAGAGGGGGAGAAAAAAAAGTGTTTCTTCACAGCTGTAAAAAGAGTATAACCCAGAATTACTATTTGAAGTTAGTTGTTTTATTAGGGGTTTGCTAAAATAATTATATCTTCAATTTCACAGGGCACCTGGGTGGCTCAGATGGTTGAATCTGCCTTCGGCTCAGGTCATGGTCCCAGGGTCCTGGGATCGAGCCCCACATTGGGCTCCCTGCTTGGCGGGGAGCCTGCTTCTACCTCTCCCTCTGCTGCTCCCCCTGCCTGTGCTCTCTCACTCTTTCTGTTAAATAAATAAAATCCTAAAAAATAATAATAAATAAAAATTAAAAAATAAAAATTCAATTTCACTTAATAACTTAGTTTGTTAATAAATATAGAAATACTGGCAAGCCTTGTTATCATAGATTTTTTTTTTTTAAAGATTTTATTTATTTATTTGAGAGAGAGAGAGAATGAGAGATAGAAAGCACAAGAGGGAAGAGGGTCAGAGGGAGAAGCAGACTCCCTGCTGAGCAGGAAGCCCGATGTGGGACTCGATCCCAGGACTCCAGGATCATGACCTGAGCCGAAGGCAGTCGCTTAACCAACTGAGCCACCCAGGCGCCCATTATCATAGATTTTTAATACCATCCCATATAGGGGCACTTGGGTGGCTCAGTCGTTAAGTGTCTGCCTTCAGCTTGGATCATGATTTTAGGGTCCTGGGATCAAGCCCCACATCGGGCTCCCTACTCAGCAGGAAGCCTGCTTCTCCCTCTTCCACTCCCCCTGCTTGTGTTCCCTCTCTCGCTGTGTCTCTCTCTGTCAAATAAATAAATAAAATCTTTAAAAAATAAATAAAAAATAAAAATAAACCATCCCATATGGAGCTGACAAAGTTTTTCAATTGTAGCATGTTCAAGTTTGTATAAATATAAATCAATCTTCCATGGGTCCCTGTCATGATGAGACACTAGGTGCAATTTCACTATGAAATAACAATAGGGAAATTTGAAGCAGCCAAAACCTGAAATATTTGGAAAACAATGGTCATCATTCCTGTTTCTCAAAGACTGAACCTGAATCACTTCAAATTATTTTGTGTTGGGGCACCTGGGTGCTCAGTCATTAAGCGTCTGCCTTCCGCTCAGGTCATGATCCCAGTGTCCTGGGATAGAGCTCCACATTGGGCTCCTTGCTCTGCAGGAAGCCTGATTCTCCCTTTCCCACTCCCCCTGCTTGTGTTCCTGCTCTCGCTATCTCTCTCTATCAAATAAATAAATAAAATATAAAATAAAAAAATAAAAATAATAATAACAAAAAAATTATTTTGTACTGAGTTTCTAGTCTCTTGAACACTGAGTTCTGGGTTTGGGTATCAGATGATGGAACTCAAAATTTTACTTGAGGGTGTGTGTGAGGAAGGATGAGTAAGAAGAAGGCAGCCAAACAGTTATAATCAGGCATAGATAAATATATGCCTACTAGAACTATTACTAATAATAACAGTAGTACTCAGCAGACAACCAGGACTACTATGAATAATTACAACCAATTTTTGGAGGTTTACCTAAATAGGCATCATGCTAGTTTATCTTATATATTAGGGCATATATTTTATTTGCACGAAACAAAAAAATCTCATTTGAACCAGCTTAAACAACAAGAGGAAATGTATTGAATCATAACTAGTAAACAGGATTAAGTTTTCAGACAATTAGGGATAAAATTCCACAAGACTCTCTTTATCTCTCATAGTTGTTATTTTGCTTATTGCCTTCTTTAAGGGACTGAGGGAAAAGGTTGCCAGTACTTTGAGGGTTACATCTCCTCAGCTTTGCCGCCAGATAAAAAGGGATTCTCCAAATCCCAACTCTACAAAAGTGAGACATCCTTAAGAAGAGTCCTCATGGGGGGCACCTGGGTGGCTCAGATGGTTAAGCATCTGCCTTTGGCTCAGGTCATGGTTTCAGGGTCCCGGGATCAAACCCTGCATCGGGCTCTCCACTCAGCAGGGAGTCTGCTTCTCCTTCTCCCTCTACCTGCCCCTCTGCCTGCTGAGCACTCTCTCTCTCTCTGTCAAAGAAATAAATAAAATCTTTGAAAAAAAAAGAAGAGTCCTCATGGATACTGCCCTAAACCAAGTATTCTTAAGAGAATGTCCAAAGTCTTAACAACACTAGCCTAGAGTGGATTAGGTATCTACCGTTAGAATAATTAGGATAAACAGAGAAATAGCCCAGTTCATATGTGAGTCTCATGAAAAAATGCATAAACACTCTGGTGGGGGTAGGACAGGAGAGACAACTGTAAAAAAAACATGGTATGGTCACAGCTATTGGTGACCAAATAAACCATCTCAATTTGTTTCCATGTGATTTCTGGTTGTCACAAGAATCATTCAAACTATAAACAGAACTTTATTTTAGAGAGAAAGAAGTTGTCCTTTTCATGTAATTAGTGAATTGTAGATCTAAGATGTGAACATAGATTTATCTACTCTGGTCACCAGTACTACTCTGAGACCAGGGCAAGCACGGACTGCCTCGATCCATGCCTCAAGGCATCTATGTACCTCATTTTGTACTGACACTTTCAGTGTCAGTATAGCAGTATCCATAGTGGCTTCCTTTTGAAAAAAATTTATTATGTATTTTGAGAGAGAGAGAAAGAGTACATGCAAGCGCAGGGTGGGGAGGGGCAGAGGGCGAGGGAGAGAGAGAATCCCAAGCGAGTTCCACACCCAGCACAGAACCCAAGGCAGGGCTTGATCTCACAATCCTGAGATCATGACCTGAGCCAAAAGCAAAAGTCCTACACATAACCGACTGAGCCACCTCAGCACCCCTCCATAGCGCTTGCTAAAAATGTTTAAGGCCCGGGGGGCGGAGCAAGATGGCGGAGGAGTAGGAGACCTAGATTTCATCTGGTCTCAGGAATTCAGCTGAATAGGGATCAAACCATTCTGAACACCTACGAACTCAACAGGAGATCAAAGAGGAGAGTAGCAACAACTATCTGAACAGGGAAGCGACCACTTTCTGGAAGGTAGGACGTGCGGAGAAGTGAATCCGAGGCGATATTCGGGAGGATAGACGGCGGGGGAGGGGCCTCCGTCGGCCGCTTCTGGCAAGTGCTAGAGCTGCGGAGCACAAATCGGACCTTTTAGAAGTCGGCTCCGCTGAGGGACGTTGCTCCAGTGGCTAAGCGGGGGTGGAACCCTCGCGGGACAGTGGGGTCTCAGGACCCTTGGGGTCACAGAAAGACCGGGGGAGCCTGAGTGCACCAGAGCTCCCAGGTATCGGAGCGGGGAAGCCGGCTGCAGAGAAGGAGCTGAGGCGCGGGCTCTCAGCTCGGGGTTGCCATAAACTGTGATCCGCGGCCCAGTCGGGCCACTGCTCCTGCAACAGGGACCCAACAGGCGGCAGATCCGGGGAGACTCCCCTTCCTTCCCGGGGAGGAGCGGCGCGGGAACGCACCGCAGGGATCTGCTGGGTTTGGAGACTCTACACGGGGTCGGGTGCCAGAGATACAAACGCTCGGTCACAGGCCGGGTGAGCACGGAGTGCGGCCGGAGACCAGGGACAAGGGAGTGACTGCTTTTCTCTGGGGGCGCACTGAGGAGCGGGGCCCCGAGTTCTCAGCTCCTCCAGGTGGAGATTGGGAGGCCACCATTTTTGCCCTGGTCCTCCAAGGCTGTACGGAGAGCTTGCAGGGAACAAAAGCTCCTGAGATCAAACCCGAGCAGCTTGCTTAGCCCGGACCGACAAGGGCGGGGCAATTCAGCCTCGGGCAAAGACATTTGGAAACCACAGCAACAAGCCCCTCCCCCAGAAGATCAGCGCGAACACCCAGCAAGCCAAGACCAAGTTTACCGATCAAGGAGAAAGGGAGAACTCCAGCGCTAGGGGAATACTGCACATAGAATTCACGGCTTTTTTTAACAATGATTCATTAGTTCATCAAAGTTAATTTTTGTTAACTGTTTTTTTTTCTTTTTCTTCTTTTTCCCTTTTTCAACCAACATTTTATCAATCTCTTTTTTAAAAAAAAAATTTTTTTTCTTTTTCATTTTTAGAGTCATATTTTATCCCTTCATAGTAGTTACCCTTATTTTTGGCATATATATATAAGTTCTTCTCTCTTTAAAATTTTGAGATACAGTTTCTTCTAACAGATAAAAATATACCCTAAATCACTAGTGTATGGTTCTGTTCTAGTCTCCTGCCTGATCACATTCTCTCCCTTTTTTCTTTTTTTTTTTTAAATCTTCTTTCTTTTTTCAAACAACTTTTTATCTTATCAAGTCCTTTTATAAAATCTTTTATAATTTTCATCTTTACAGTCATCTTCTATCCCTTCATTGTATCAACCCTTATTTTGTACATATATTTCTTCCTTTAAAATTTTAGGAGGCACTTTTTTCAAACAGACCAAAATACGCCCAAAATCTAGTGTGTGGCACTGATCTATGCACTAGCCTGATCATATTTGATCACATTCTGCTTTTTTTGTATTGTTCTGTTTTTGTTTTTATCTTTTTTTCCCCTTTTTTTCTTTTTTCTCTTTCTTTTTTCTTTCTTTCCCTTTCTTTTCCCCTGGTTTCAGGTCTTTTCTGATTTGTATACAGTATATTTGCTGGGGACGTTGTAAACCTGTTAGCATTTTGTTCTCTCATTCATCTATTCTCCTCTGGACAAAATGACAAGACGAAAAAAATCACCTCAGCAAAAAGAACAAGAGGTAGTACCGTCAGCCAGGGACCTACTCAATACGGACATTAGTACGATGTCAGACCTAGAGTTCAGAATCATGACTTTAAAGATACTAACTGGGCTTGGAAAAAGCGTGGAAGTTATTAGAGAAACCCTTTCTGGAGAAATAAAAGAACTAAAATCTAACCAAGTCGAAATCAAAAAGGCTATTGATGAGGTGCAAAAAAAAATGGGGGCACTAACTGCTAGGATAAATGAGGCAGAAGAGAGAATCAGTGATATAGAAGACCAAATGATGGAAAGTAAAGAGGCTGAGAAAAAGAGGGAGAAACAACTACAGGATCACGAGGGCAGAATTCGAGAGATAAGTGATTCGATAAGATGAAACAACATTAGAATAATTGGGATCCCAGAAGAAGAAGAAAGAGAGAGAGGGGCAAAAGCTATATTGGAGCAAATAATAGCAGAGAACTTCCCTAATGTGAGGAAGAAAACAGGCATCAAAATCCAGGAGGCACAGAGAACCCCTCTCAAAATCAATAATAATAGGTCAACACCCCGACATCTAATAGTAAAACTTACGAGTCTCAGAGACAAAGAGAAAATCCTGAAAGCAGCTCGGGAGAAGAGATATGTAACCTACAAGGGTAAAAATATTAGATTGGCAACAGACCTATCCACAGAGACCTGGCAGGCCAGAAAGGACTGGCAAGATATCTTCAGAGCACTAAACGAGAAAAACATGCAGCCAAGAATACTATATCCGGCTAGGCTGTCACTGAAAATAGAAGGAGAGATAAAAAGCTTCCAGAACAAACAAAAACTAAAGGAATTTGCAGACACGAAACCAGCCCTCCAAGAAATATTGAAAGGGGTCCTCTAAGCAAAGAGAGAGCCTAAAAGCAGCAAAGATCAGAAAGGAACACAGACAACATACAGTAACAGTCACCTTACAGGCAATACAATGGCACTAAATTCATATCTTTCAATAGTTACCCTGAATGTAAATGGGCTCAATGCCCCAATCAAAAGACACAGGCTATCAGATTGGATTAAAAAACAAGACCATTCCATATGCTGTCTGCAAGAGACTCATTTTAGACCCAAAGACACCCCCAGATTGAAAGTGAGGGGGTGGAAAACCATTTACCATGCTAATGGACACCAAAAGAAAGCTGGGGTGGCAATCCTTATATCAGACAAACTAGATTTTAAAACAAAGACTGTAATAAGAGATGAGGAAGGACACTATATCCTACTTAAAGGGTCTATCCAACAAGAAAATCTAACAATTGTAAATATCTATGCCCCTAACATGGGAGCAGCCAATTATATAAGGCAATTAATAACAAAAGCAAAGAAACACATTGACAACAATACAATAATAGTGGGGGACTTTAACACCCCTCTGACTGAAATGGACAGATCATCTAAGCAAAAGATCAACAAGGAAATAAAGACTTTAAATGACACACTGGACCAAATGGACTTCACAGACATATGCAGAACATTCCATCCCAAAGCAACGGAATACACATTCTTCTCTAGTGCCCATGGAACATTCTCCAGAATTGATCACATCCTAGGTCACAAATCAGGTCTCAACCGGTACCAAAAGATTGGGATCATTCCCTGCATATTTTCAGACCACAGTGCTGTGAAACTAGAACTCAATCACAAGAGGAAAGTCGGAAAGAACTCAAATACATGGAGGCTAAAGAGCAGTCTACTAAGGAATGAATGGGTCAACCAGAAAATTAAAGAAGAATTTAAAAAATTCATGGAAACCAATGCAAATGAAAACACAACTGTTCAAAATCTTTGGGATACAGCAAAGGCAGTCCTGAGAGGAAAGTATATAGCAATACAAGCCTTTCTCAAGAAACAAGAAAGGTCGCAAATACACAAACCAACCCTACACCTAAAGGAGCTGGAGAAAGAAGAGCAAATAAAGACTAAATCTAGCAGGAGAAGAGAAATCATAAAGATCAGAGCAGAAATCAATGAACAAGAAACCAAAAGAACAGTAGAACAAATCAACGAAACTAGGAACTGGTCATTTTAAAGAATTCACAAGATTGATAAACCCGTGGCCGGACTTATCAGAAAGAAAAGAGAAATGACCCAAATCAACAAAATCATGAATGAAAGAGGAAAGATCACAACAAACACCAAAGACATACAAACAATTATAAGAACATATTATGAGCGACTCTATGTCAGCCAATTAGATAACCTGGAAGAAATGGGTGCATTCCTAGAGATGTATCAACTACCAATATTGAACCAGGAAGAAATAGAAAACCTGAACAGCCTATAACACTAAGGAAATTGAAGCAGTCATCAAAAATCTCCCAACAAACAAAGCCCAGGGCCAGATGGCTTCCCAGGGGAATTCTATCAGACATTTAAAGAAGAATTATTACCTATTCTCCTGAAACTGTTCCAAAAAATAGAAATGGAAGGAAAAGTTCCAAACTTATTTTATGAGGCCACCATTACCTTTGATCCCAAAACCAGACAAAGACCCCAACCAAAAGGACAATTACAGACCAATATTCTTGATGAACATGGATGCAAAAATTCTCACCAAAATACTAGCCAATAGGGTCCAAATTACATTCAAGGATTATTATCCATGACCAAGTGGGATTTATCTCTAGGCTGCAAGGCTGGTTCAGCATCCTCAAATCAATCAATGTGATGCAATACATTAACAAAAGAAAGAACAAGAATCATATGATCCTCTCCATAGATGCAGAATAAGCATTTGACAAAGTACAGCATCCTTTCTTGATCAAAACTCTTCAGAGTATAGGGATAGAGGGTACATACCTCAATAGCATAAAAGCCATCTATTTCAACCCACAGTGAATATCATTCTTAATGGGGAAAAACTGAGAGCTTTCCCCCTAATGTCAGGAACGCAGCAGGGATGTCCACTCTCACCACTGCTATTCAACAGAGTATTAGAAGTCCTAGCCCCAGGAATCAGACAACAAAAAGAAATCAAAGGCATCCAAATCGGCAAGGAGGAAGTCAAACTCTCACTCTTTGTAGATGATATGATACTGTATGTGGAAAACCCAAAAGACTCCACCCCAAAACTGCTAGAACTCATACAGGAATTCAGTAAAGTAGCAGGATATAAAATCAATGCACAGAAATAATGGCATTCCTATACACCAACAACAAGACAGAAGAGAGAGAAATCAAGGAGTCGATCCCATTTACAATTGCACCCAAAATCATAAGATACCTAGGAATAAATCTAACCAAAGAGGCAAAGGATCTGTATTCAGAAAACTATAAAATACTCATGAAAGGAATTGAAGAAGACACAGAGAAATGGAAAAACGTTCCATGCTCATGGATTGGAAGAATAAACATTGTGAAGATGTGAATGCTACCTAGAGCAAACTACACATTCAATGCAATCCCCATCAAAATACCATCCACTTTTTTCAAAGAAATGGAACAAATAATCCTAAAATTTGTATGGAACCAGAAGAGACCCCAAATAGCCAGAGGAATATTGAAAAAGAAAAGCAAAGCTGGTGGCATCACAATTCCGGACTTCCAGCTCTATTACAAAGCTGTCATCATCAAGAGAGTATGGTACTGGCACAAAAACAGACACATAGATCAATGGAACAGAATCGAGAGCCCAGAAATGGAACCTCAACTTTATGGTCAACTCATCTTTGACAAAGCAGGAAAGAATGTCCAATGGAATAAAGACAGTCTCTTCAACAAATGGTGTTGGGAAAATTGGACAGCCACAGGCAGAAGAATGAAACTGGACCATTTCCTTACACCACACAGAAAAATAGAGTCAAAATGGTTGAAAGACCTAAACATGAGACAGGAGTCCATCAACATCCTAAAGGAGAACACAAGCAGCAACCTCTTCGACCTCAGCCACAGCAACGTCTTCCTAGAAACGTCACGAAAGGCAATGGACGCAAGGGCAAAAATGAACTATTGGGATTTCATCAAGATAAAAAGCTTTTGCACAGCAAAAGAAACAGTCCACAAGACCAAAAGACAACCAACAGAATGGGAGAAAATATTTGCAAATGACATATCAGATAAAGGGCTAGTATCCAAAATCTATAAAGAACTTATCAAACTCAACACCCAAAGAACAAATAATCCAATCAAGAAGTGGACAGAAGACATGAACAGACATTTTTCCAAAGAAGACATCCAAAGGACCAACAGACACAGGAAAAAGTGCTCCACATCGCTTGGCATCAGGGAAATCCAAATCAAAACCTCCATGAGATACCACCTCACACCCATCAGAATGGCTAAAATTAACAAGTCAGGGAACGACAGATGTTGGCGGGGATGTGGAGAAAGGGGAACCCTCCTACACTGTTGGTGGGAATGCAAGCTGGTGCAACCCCTCTGGAAAACAGTATGGAGGTCCCTCAAACCGTTGAAAATAGAACTACCATACGATCTAGGAATTGCACTACTGGGTATTTACCCCAAAGATACAAATGTAGGGATCCCAAGGGGTACGTGCACCCCAATGTTTATAGCAGCAATGTCCACAATATCCAAAGTGTGGAAAGAACCAAGATGTCCATCGACAGATGAATGCTAAAGAAGAGGTGGTATATATACACAATGGAATATTATGCAGCCATCAAAAGGAATGAGATCTTGCCATTAGCAACGACATGGATGGAACTGGAGTGTGTTATGCTGAGTGAAATAAGTCAATCAGAGAAAGACATGTATCATATGACCTCACTGATATGAGGAATTCTTAATCTCAGGAAACAAACTGAGGGTTGCTGGAGTGGTGGGGGGTGGGAGGGATGGTGTGGCTGGGTGATAAGACATTGGGGAGGGTATGTGCTATGGTGAGCGCTATGAATTGTGCAAGAATGTTGAATCACCGATCTGTACTTCTGAAAAAAATAATGCAAGATATGTTAAGAAAAAAGAAAAAGAAGAAGATAGTAGGAGGGGAAGAATGAAGGGGAGTAAGTCGGACGGGGAGACGAACCATGAGAGATGATGGACTCTGAAAAACAAACTGAGGGTTCTAGAGGGGAGGTGGGTGGTGGGATGGGTTAGCCTGGTGATGGGTATTAAGGAGTGCACGTTCTGCGCGGAGCACTGGGTGTTATGCACATACAATGAATCATGGAACACTACATCAAGAACTAATGTAATGTATGGTGATTAACATAACAATAAAAAATTAAAAGAAAACAGAAGCAAATATTAACCCATTGTACATTCCTGAAAAATAATCCAAGAGCAAAAGAGCACATGTTATAAGATTCCATTCATATGAATTTCAGAAAAAAGAGGGAGAGGCAAAAACAATTGATGGTGTTTTAATTCAGGTTAGTAGCCACCTTTGGAAGGAGTGTTCACCTGGAATGAGCATGAAGGGAGATTATCAGGTGTTAGTAATGGCTTATGACTTGATCCTGGGTTGTTTACACAGACTTGTTAACTCTATGAAGGTTCATTTGGCTCAATATTTTTGATTTATGTACTTTTCTGCACTACATTATACTTCAATGAAAAGTTAGTATAAAAAATTCCTGATGTTAAAAAAGGGCTTTATTCTGTGGAACACTGTAGACATTGTAGATTGAACAGAGATAACAGCCAGATGCTTTCTATAAATTACTGAGCAGTGTTCTACAAGGGAGCGAGAACGTTGCACATTTCAACAAAGGAGCATCAAGAGTCAAGTATGTTGGCAGCAGTGGTGAACTCCAGGATTTAGAAGAGTTCCTGGTACATAAGAACACTCAAGAAAGACTTGGAGTAAATGAATGTCTAAAGGTGAGAAAGATTTCCAAGGACATCAAGGAGTCCTGAATGCGTGGTACATAAGGCACATGGGAAGAAACTGATGAGGAGTTAGGCACAAAGGAACATTGCTGAGTTGTAAAGAACATTATAGAATAAACTTGAGAATGTGAGCATGGTTCTGAGATACTGAAACAAAACGATTGCTTTAATCTTTACTTGAAACTCATTCATTCCATCCAAAAATGACAGTCTTGTTACTGAGGAAATGGAAAATGGAAATTTAATTGATATAAATGAATAAGCCATGATTATTAATGTGATAACAGATTTTGAGCCTAGAAACGATTTTACCTTTGTAAGAGCCAATCCCAAATAGTTTCTCTTGTATCATAAATTCATACATAAAAGAAATTCAGAATCAACAGATAATTTGAAGAACCTACTATGATAAGGAAGTCATGTATGGAATTTTATATTCTCAATTAATCCTGATAATAATCCCTGGTGACAGTTAATAGCCCAATTTTGAACAAGCTATTGAAGTCTCCATTTCTTTTAATAGTATATTCATACTCACAGAACTAGTTGGTGGCATAGCCAGGAATGAGATCTAAACATAATATTCTCATTATGTTCTTCACATTAAAGTTTATGGATATAAAATAAGTGGTCAATTATTCATAAAATCCAGTCTCATACATGGACAAATTTCCTCGTAACCATGGAGTAATAAAACTTTCCTAACTATGACTCAAAACTGAGAAGCCAAAAGAAAACAGCTATTGACATTTAATTGTATAAAATTAAATAATAAATTGCATGGCAGAAACATCAGAGGCAAAGTAAATAAAATGACAATCTGCAGAAAATATTTGTAGTTTAAATTATAAATAGAGTTAATATTTATAATGTTTTAAAGGCTTTTTTAAAAAATAGGAAAAATATCAGCTAACTTAGAGGAAATGTGCTAGAAATATGAAATGACCTTCACAGGAAAAAAATGCAAATGGAACTTAAACATATTAAGGATGCTAAACCTCACTTATAATAAGACAGATGCAAATTAATACCTCACTGAGTTAGCATTTCTCACTTATCAAATTGGCAAAAAATCAAAAGCTTGACAATTGGCTTTGGTGGCAAAGCTGTAAGGAAAAAACTCTCAGATATTGCTAGTGGGAATGCAAAATGTTACTACTCTTATGGAGGGGAATTGGCAATATATACAAAAATTACATGAGCAAAATTAAGGAAAGCCTATTTACTGAACCAGTAATTATAATAACAAAATAGTGAAAGCAGCCCAATTGCCCACCAAAAGGGGGCCCCCTGAATAAACTATGAAATATCCATGCAATGGATATGTATAAGAAAAATGCAGCTGGAAAACTGGAATGAGGTATCTCTGTGTATATTAAAACGGAATGGTACTCAGCATTTAAGGTTACGTGAAAAAGTGAGACAGAGGTAAGTGCATATAATATTCTGCCATTTCTGATACATGCTCACACACGTGTGTGTGTGTAAAGAGAGAAATGGTAGATAGATGTTTGCATATAATAACACTAAATAGCAAAATACAAGATAATGTTAAAACAAATGTTTTACCTATAAAGGGAAGGAGGCAATACGGTAACTAGGACAGTTACGGAGACTAAACCTCTCAATATGTATGTTGTTATATTGGCCTTCTTGGAACCTGGTATATTTTACATAATTTTAAAACAGAAATAACTTTTTAAAAGTCCCAAAAAGCAGAAGAAAAATGAAACAAATGAGCTAATTGTGCATCAGGCTGATGTGGTAAACAACTCCAGGTGGCTGTGAAACACTGTAAATTGACTCTCTCTCCCTAATGAGGTATATCCTGAGCGGTACGTCCTAAGGACAAAATCAAGTGTGGAAAATATTAAAACTTGCCAGTCATATTGTTGTCAGTGGCATTAATATTATTCTGCGACAAAAGTGGGATAAAAGAAATGGTTGATTCTTTTGGTCCCTTAAAGAATTCACTTTCAACACAGAGAAAAGGAACTAATGAGGGAAGACAGGTCAAGTGACAACTCTGAAATCCAGAATTTGAAGTACATCAATATAAATTCATAAAGCATTTCTTGAAATAAAACTACATATATCCCAGCTCTGTCCACCGAAAAGTCTTCTAAACGATGACTGACCCAGCGGCAGTAAGCAATCACAGTACCCAGATTTTGTCTCCAACTATCATATACCACTAAAAGGAACCAAGGCACCTTGTAGACGTGTAATATGACATCTAACACAGAAAATGTAGAAGATGAACGTGGAACATCCTGTCATACAGATGACAAACAGGGAACATTCCTAATACTATTTTGGTGGAGTTAAAAGGATTCAGAGTTAACTAGAAGCTCCCATTGGTCTAAGTTGAGACATTTGATCACTGACATCAATAATAACTGGTGGATTTAAACATATAAACTGTATTTAAATCTTTGAGATGATGATGATGATGATGATGTATTGGTAGATCTTTGGAGTATACAAGGAAAGCAACTTATTTTAAAAACCAGTAAATTAAAAAATAAAACTTTTACCTTGATTTCCTATACAAAATATAACTCAGTTATCCAAACCACTGAATGGCGGGACTGTTCTTAGAGAACCATCTCAACTAATGATAAGGAAGGTATGATTATATTGGATAAGCACCATTTTTCAGCCCCTCATGAAAACCTAGAGCCAGGCAATGATCACCAATGGTGGCTAACCAAGTGCCAGAAAGCAGGACAGAAAAAAGAAGTGTTCTTATAAAACCAAGAAAGCAAAAATATGATCAAGCTTCAAGATCTAACTACCAATTTACAGGAAATGTAGGAAACAAACAAAAACATGAGTAGATACCACGGGGATGCCATCGGCACTATCCAGATTGTGGGAAATTATAGGACAAACTGAATTTTGTCAACAAATTAATTGTAAAGAAAAGAACAAACATGGAGGAAGAAATTATAAATTAAAAGATACTCAGGAGACATCTCAACCAATCACAATTAATGAGCATTTTTGAATCATGTTTCAAACAAGAAGGATATGCATGTATAAGTGTGGGGGGGGGAGTAGGGATGGCTTACCTCCATGCATAAGCATGAATGTGCGCATGAATGCTGGCTGGGTATTTTATGACATTAAATAATTATTATGATTATGTAAACCACAATAAGTGTTATGATAACAGGAGTCTTTAACTTTGAGAAATACATATTTATGGATGAAATGATATGATTATCTGGGATTTTCTTAAAATATCCTGCGTCAGAGGTACATGGCAGTGAACATGAAACAAGACTGATCATGACTGATGGGTACATAAGGTTCAGTGTTCTAGTCCCTGTACTTCCACATATGTTTTAAATTTTCCATAATAAAAAGTCTAAAAATACTTGCAGTTTCATTATTAGTGTGACCATGGTTATGTAGTGGCTGTTTCATGGTACTGAGTGGTTGAAGAGGTGCATATCTAAGAGTATAGAGTCAAACACTCTTCTGTTAGATGTCTTGCAAAGTTACAGTGTATGTCCTCAGAATTTCTTTTCCTTTTCATGGAAGCATCTGCAAAATGGAAATGAGAGCTGTCTCAACCACACTTCAATTTAATTTTACACATGGTGTTCACAGCTCTATTACTATAGGACTATCAGACACACTGTTGTATAAGGTCAGAAAATAATCCATTCTAGGGATCAAGCAGGAGCCAATGTGGGTGTCCATAACCTCAAATTAGAATGATGCATCTGTCTTTCCATCTTTTTTTTTTAAGATTTTATTTATTTATTTGACAGAGAGAGAGAGAGCACAAGCAGGGGGAGTGGCAGGCAGAGGGGAAAGAAGCAGGCTTCCCACTGAGCAGGGAGCCTGATGCAGGGCTTGATCCCAGGATCCTCGGATCACGACCTGAGCTGAAGGCAGATGGTTAACCAACTGAGCCCCTGTTTTTCCATCTAAAAAAAAAAAAAAGAAAAGGAAAGAAAAAAGGAACAATGCCAACATGAAAGTTTTGTCCAAGTCATTTATGGGTCAACCGTGCCTTTTCTCTATTAAAGCAGCTTCTTTATAACTGATCCTTTAGAATAAAGCTGTGAGTTTCTAATAAGGACTAAACAAGTCAGCCACACATAAAAACACACTCTATCAGATTATCTGTAAACTCAAGCCTCAAATGTGTCTTCTCTAACAGGAATTAAAGATGAGAGACTTTGACGTTTATTACTGAAATGATTGATTCTTTTGTGGAATCTAAAAACACCATTCTTGCTCTTCTTTGTTACTGATTTGAAAACCTACAGAGCTTCAGACAGGTTTGGCTTTTAATCCAACATTTAAATACATAACAAGCTATATTTTAAGAGAAAGAATCACTATGGAAAATGAATTTCATATCAGGAAGAAGCCCTTTGTTGGTTCAATATAGTTAATATATCCTGGCTTTAAGAGAAACTGAAAAAAATTTCCTAGGTCTTTTCCATTCATGCTGAGATTTTTTTTTTTTTTTTTTTGAGGAACTAACTATATTAGAAAATCTCCTTTCTTCTCCTATACCCTCAAATTTTAAGAATGACACACATGCAAAATCAGGGTTAAAGCAACTTACCAAAGAACTATTTCTTGGTTAAATGGAAACAATAAATTCAGGTGTTAAGGTGCAGTATTTCCCAAATTCATATCCTAACCTAACCTAAAAAAGGAGAGTGCCCTCTCCCTCCCTCCCCTGTCTCTCTCTCTCTCTTTATATATATGTGTGTATGTGTGTGTGTGTGTGTGTGTATATATATATATATATATATATATATATATATATGACATCTTTTGCATAATTTTCTTTTTAAAAAAATCAAAATTTTTGGCCACTTATTTAGAGCTAACCTGTTTGCTTTTCTCCTATAAAAAGTTTCCATCACATTAATGAATGCACTGGGATATATACAAAAATGAAGAAGAGCTGTATCTCCATTGACATACTACAGAAAGCAAGTTAGAACTACCTCCATCGATGCACTGCACTGAAAAATGCAAACTTGATTTCCAAAATGCAAGTAGAGCTTATAGTATTAGTGGGTATAAAGTTTAAAAGAGAAGGCAAGACCCCAGTCACTGTGCAGCCGCCAACCACGGAGGGCTCAAGAGCCTCCCCCTTGAGCTCCTTCCCTTCCTGAGGCTCCGGCCCCACCCTCCTACACCCCTTCCCTCGCCCCCCTGCCTTCTCCTGCAGCCGCCTTCCCTCTTTTCCATGGAGGAAAAGAAATCCTCTCCTCTGTCCTTATGTCCACTATCCAGAACCTCCAATCTTGCGACTCCTTTGCTGATTCAAGTAAGGGTGGTATCTGCTTCCTGCTGGCACTGAGGATTATATCCATATAAGAATTCAACAGAGAAATGGCAGGAAGACCCCTACTACTGTCCAAAGGATCCTTGCTGATTACGATAAAAAGAAACTAGTGAAGGCATTTAAGAAATCTGCCTGCAATTGTACTGTAATTGAGCATCCAGAATATGGAGAAGTAATTCAGCTATAGGTGATTAGTGCAAGAACATATGCCAGTTCCTTGTAGAGACATCCTTGTAAGGATGACGACCAGCTGAAGGTTCATGGGTTTTAAGTGCTTTGGCTCACTGAAGCTTAAGTGAGGATTTCCTTGTAATGAGAAGAATTTCCCTTCTGTCCTTTGTCACAAGTTTAAAAAACTCACAACTGGTATAATGCAACCACTTGGGGTTTGCTTTTAACTTGAACTAGTGTAACTCCCTCATGCAATCAACTGAAAAGAGCCAACAGAGAGAGAAGGAGAAATAGCCTACCATTACTATAATCTTCAAAGTAATTGTATGTGCATGTATGCTTGCTTCTGACTAAATGTATACCTCTGACCTTATATAGATAGGTAATCCTATGAATTACCAATTGGTAAACATTCAAATTTTGGGGATCCTATAAATTAATTAAAACTAATAAAATTATTAATCCTAACTTCAGCAGATAAAAGGAGTGGAAAAGAGCCCAGGAGGATTCATTTGGTCATTTTCCTCATCCTTTCAAAATTATCAGTCCTAATTTCTCAATGAAAGATTTCACAAAAGACACTCAATTCTGTGTTAAGAAAGATTCCAGTTTCAACTATTAGATATGCCACTTACTAACTCAAGGGGATTACTGATCATTGACTGTGATTCTTTACCACTCCCTGCATCTCTGCTCTTTTCGATTTGACTTTGCAGTTCCTCCTACGAGAGGCAGAGAATGCATCCCTCCTCATCAGTACTTGATCAATATGGTGTGAGTGGAAGCAACAGTGGGCCAACTTGGATCCAAGCCTTACAAGCAGTGGTTTTGTGCTTGCCCCTCTTTCATTTCTGCTGTGATCACAGAAGAACATGTCCTAAGTGACCCAGAGTCCCAGAAGAATGAGAGATGCATGAAGCTCACATGAACCTGTCCTAGGCTTAGAGCCAAAAAGGCAAATCCAACCAGTGCCAAGCTGCAGCTGCATGAATGAGAAAATAAAAATGAAACAATGTTTTTTATAAGACACTGAGTCTTGTTTTGTGCTGTTTTTTGTTAGGCAGCATTACGTGGCAATTGTTGGCTAATCAAGACATCAGTTACAGAACTAAGATCCTGTTGGAAGAAAAACCTGAAATGTGTCATGGTAGTTGAGAACAGACAAGTTGGGGGGAAAAAATGGGACCTGATATTGTAAAACATATTAGCTATTGTGTCTCAATTTCCTACCTAGCAAAATTTGAAAAACATGTAACTAATTCATAGAGAAAATACAAATATTTAACTGAATAACATGTGTCCACTGCTTAACCAGTATTTGGTACATATAAATTATACTCAAATTTTAATTATAGACATTTAATAAAAGTTATATAAAATAAAAATAAGTATAACATGTGAGTCAGAGTTATGAATCAACATTCACGACTTCCTAAATCACTCCAGGAATGACTTTGGACATCCTAAAAACCATGAAACAAAATACTGTAAAATAGAGAATAAGCAGAATCCAGATCATCAACCTGCATTATCCTACCATATCCCATCAAATGACTGCAGCCCAAACCCTCTCCAGATCTATTAATTTCCCCATGAAAGGGTACAAGAAGCTCTTCTTAGTTAATATCTACTAAATATTTATCACATGCCAGTAAATGTGATGAAATTGTTAAATATTAACCCCACAGCAAACCCATCAAGTCGGTATGATATATATTATACCCAATTGATAGATGATAAAACCAAGACACAGCAAGCAAGGTAACTTCCTCATCATCACAATTCTACTGGGTGAAAAGATTAAGAATTGAACCCAGATCATCAGATTATACAGTTCTTGCTCTTGTCCACTGTGCTCTCCTGAAACTTCCTGGTACACAGAGGTCCTCAAACCTGGCTGCACATGGAATCAACCGGGGGCTTTGAAAATATACCTGTCCTCTGGTCTAAGCCCCATAGATTCTCACTTCATGGATTCGACACTTGATCTTAGCCAAAAGGCCGAGAAGCGATTCTCACTTCATGGATTCGAATTGAGGCCAGAGATTTTTAAAATATTCCATATGACTCTAGAACATAGGTATGATTAAAAACCTCCAGCACAATGGGACGACAGTATAGCACAGAGGTAAGAGCCTGCGGCTGTGTTCAGATGACACAGGTCTGAATCCCAGCTCTGCTACAGAGAGATGCTCTGTTCCTGTCTCCCCATCTGCAAAATGGGGATGAGGACTGTACTGCTTCATGGGATTGTGACATTTGTCAAGTGCTTACAGTAATATCTAGATATAGTAACTGCCACCTTGGTGATTCTTAAAGAGAACAGGCTTGGGAACAGAAGTTGGTTCAAATGGATGTAACTCCAGCAGGTGCTTGGTGACACGTGGAAAATCACTAACTTTATGCCATAACCTTTTCACCCATGAAGTGAGAAAAATCAAGTGTCTCCTTTTCTGCCTCTACCTCCTCCTCTTCCTCTTCTGTTTTGAGTTTAATTAAATTTAATATGCTTTAGAATAAAAATATTGAACCATGGTAGTATATCCTGTTTTATTTTTGAAATGTATTGGGAAATTTGAACATTGATTTTGAATGCTAAAAAAAAATTAGGTAAGAGTTTTAACACTTAGATTCATTTATAACTGGCTCACTTCACTCTCTCCATTCAAAGGGTTCATACAAAAGAAAAACAACTTTTCTGGTTAGGTAACAAGTTGGGTGGTAAACACAGGAGAGCAGTATGCAGGGGAGGGGAGATGTAGAACTTAGGATCCCTTGAATTTTAATCGACTCATTTAGAAAACAGCACAATAACAGATTGTCACTGAAATACAATAATTCTGTTCTTCAGGGAAGGTTTTTATTGAGTCATATAGTTTTTTTTTCTTATAAAGGAAAATACAGGATCTGATATTATTCAGGTCTGGGCAACTTCCCAGCAAAAGTTGCTGAGACAGGAAGACGTGTGATGGCTTTCATTTTTGCGGAGGTGGAATAATTTCAATTTAGAAGCACCAGCAAATATAGAAGGGGGGAGATTATTTCCAGATCCAATCTGATAGACTAAAAGCTTCCTGACTCCATGCTCTGTGCTTTTCCAAACAATCTATTTGGATTGGTCCAGCACAGATAAACGTAATCCGTTAAAGGTTGTGTTCTGCTATATTTGTTTTAGGAAGTATTATTTCCACAGGTCTTCCAAGTATTGTTTTGTTACAGCCCATATTTCTATATGGTACCACAATATTTTATAAACATTTATTCAGATTTCACTTTCCCCAGGAGACCACAGACTTCTTGAGGTTTATGCCTCTGTGCCTTAGATATAAACTAATGCATATGTGGGTCTCTGTGCTATGTGGTGAGGTAGCACGTTTTTTTTTTCCTCAGAAAGATAAATTACTGATATGCAAAGCTTGATGGTTGCTGAGAGGTGGGGGTCAAGGTGATGTCATGTGGAAATCAAGAAAGAGGAAGGATACAAACTCTTATCTGTTTTACCAGCAAGTCTTTCTGAATGACTCAGGTTTTTCTAATCACGATACATATACAAAGCAAGGTAAACAAAGCTTCTCTGATAAATATTACCACACACCTAGGAAGAGTTGAGGCCAGCATGCTAGGCCCTGCACTCAGTTGAGGGGTTGTGGAGAAGAACAATTTGAGAGAGAAGAACGCAGACCCTGGACCCTTTCCTGCTGCAACCATCTAGGTGCCCTGGGAGAACTGACAGCATAAATGAATGTAAAGAAATGTAATGCTGAAGAACACTCTGGAATGAACCACTCTTAACTGAATATAATTCCAAGAAAGTTGTCATCTTATCTTTCTCTTTGAGGAACTAAGGTGGTAAGGTAATTATCTCCACTAATGGCAGTGAGAAGAACAAGAACAGGATCAAGGTTAGCTACAACATGTGATGGGTAGCTCTTACATGTTTATGATCCGGTGGGTGCAGAAGAAAGGAACAGTGACAACGCTTTGGTGTGCAGATTTTAGTTATAACACCAGGCCTACGCATGAGGGGTATAAAGGCAGAGCTTCACCCATTCTGGAGCAACCAGTACACAGTAACAACAGAAGAGATATTTCTGAACTTCACCTCAAGGCTCTAGCACTCTGGACATAAGAAGGTATTCCAATAGACATTGCATCTACTGATACAAAGGAAGAGGGTATTTCTTTTCAGGCTTCCCTGGTGTCCCTGGCAATCCTGGACTTCTTATCTTAGCAGTGGCAGCATCAACACTGAAGAACTCTGTAGAAAGCCCACCATAAGATGAAAGTTGGTGAGTATCAAAGAATATATCTGAGCTCCAGATTAACTGGCAATGAAACAGGCCAAATGACACGAAAAGACTGAATAGATGTATTGATTCCCTACATAGTCATGGCTCTGGAGATGCAGCATAAGTTGATAGTTTACATAGAAAAACCTTGGCAGGATCCTTGTTTACTTGGAAATACTTAGTCCAAAAATGTTCTCTGCTCTGTAAATCAGATATCTGTACACAGCACTGCAGGACTACGCAGGATCCTCAGACCTGGCCAGTTAGCTCCTCCATCTTCCCTCCATCTTCACCTTAGCTCCCTTTCACCTGGCCAGTCAAAGCCCAAATGCCTCAGATTCCTTTATCTTTCCAAATGATTCACATATATCTAAATTCTCTCCTACTCTTCTTTGATTGCCTAATTCCTTTTTACTATCCTTAAGGATCACTATCAAGTATTTTAAAAATATAAATGACTAGGAATCTGAGGCAATTTTCATAGCAAAATTTTACATTTGTTAATTCTATTACTGGGTGAGTCCCTTTCTAACACTTCCAGCAAAGTTAAGCATAGTTTGCATATTTTTTCTTTAATTCTCTCACTACTCCCTATATATATACAGTAATTCTAATACTCATGATGTTATATTGTAATGTGTATTTATTTCCTATTAAACCAGGAGTTCTTTAAAAGTAGGAATCATGCCTTTAATTTTAGTACTGACTGCATTTAACAAAGTGACAGATCTACTGTGAGCTTTTAATAAAGAGCCATTGAATAAAACCAAATTATCTAGGGTTTCTGGATACTTTCCATCAACAATAATGAATAGCTTTCCTTTGGATATTGGTATGAGAGAGTTCAGCTATTTTTGACTGCCATAAAGATAATATTAACAGCCTAGAGTTGACAATTGGTATTTCAGAAGATTCATCCATAAAATTTGTCTGATAGTCATTCCTCAAATTCTGCAACTACTTTAAAAAGACCACCTACGTTACATTAGATTTGGAGGAGATACAGGCCTGGGGGGCAATGACAAACAATTAAGGGGACCCTCCTTAAGAAAAACAGAATAAATTACAAATACAGGTTAGGTGCAGGATCTTTGAAAGGGCCCAGGTCTGTGAGGTGCTCTGAAGCTTAGGCATCATTTGCTTTATGGTAAATGCCCTCTTTCTGGTATGGGTAGAATTACTTGTACAGAACAAGATGCAATACATTTTCTCAAATTCTACAAAGTTTCAACATTAGAAATAGTCAATGCAGGAACATTTTTATTTGAGGGAAAGGAGATATACAACTATTGAAAATATTATCCATTATTTTCATTCAAAATCCTCTATGTGAATCTACTAGGAAATATTTTTTCCCTCAGAACCCAAACCAAGATATAACCTGTTTTTAATTTATGAACTTACCTCTTTCCTACTAGGAAAAGAATGAGAACTTCATGACACATCAAGTGTCTTTCCTTTAGGAGCCAGGAAACGTAGACATAAATGATGGATTCAACTGTCATTAACTCTTCCTTTTCCTGCCCCCTCCCCCATTTTGACCACTTGGGTTTTTATTTTTTCTTTAAAAATATTTTTTCCAGTCTTACTGTATGTATGTTTACATGTAAAATACCTCGATTGCCTAGTGTACCTAAACAAGTAAAGTCTCAATTATTCCCCTAGGAACTTAGCAGTTAAAGAAAAGAACAAATGGAGATATAAAACAGGAATCTTTAGAGATGGAAAATAAGAACACAGCTATTGAACTTGTACACGTCCAGTACCCATCTCTATGCACTCTGCAAAAATCAGAAATATCTCTCCTCTCCCTCTTACAATGGGGAGCCCAAGAGTCAGTGTGAGAGTCAGGGAATAAAGCTGGCTTTTCTTCTATGCCTTTTTTTTTTTCCCTCTTGCAGAGAATCAAGGCAGAGAAGGAAGTCTCAAGACAATGGAGAAGTCAGAAACCGTTATCTGAAACCAAAGATACCAGAGTAGTGAACCAGAAACAGAGAGCAAGGCACAGAGAAAGAGATGGTGTGGGACGGGCTATAGCTAACGACTGACTTACTTTTCCATCTGTCCTGTGACGCATGGGCAGGTTGGCTTTACTTAAAGAACCAGTGTAGGGAAGGATTTAGGAAACAGAGTCCACATGGTTTTCAGAGTCCAAAATAGCCTTAGTCAAGAGAAATTAATTTTGGCATTTGCAAAAACTGGAAAAAGCTTTCAGAAATTAGTTACCTTTTCAGCTGTGTGAACAGCACTATGTTCAATTCCATCTGCTTCAGAAGACTTCCTCGATAAACCCAGTGCTCCTCCAAGCTCACCTGGCTGCTGCGACATTAGTGAAATTCTAGGTTTCCAATGATTTCACGTTTACCCTGCTGTATAATTATTTTTTTAAGTATCTTAACAACAAAGACTGTGCCTGATCTTTTCTGTAGTTTCAAACCATTAGATGAAAAATTCTATACACCCAACATTGATTTGTTTTATTTTATGTGGTTAGTTAGGAAACCAAGTTGACATATATTTTCATTTATTGCACACGAGGATTCTGAAATAGAGCTATTACATTAGTATCTCCTCCCTTTTTTATGAAGATGAAAAGTCGGGAGATATGGATTGAGTTACTCATCTTTAGTCCTACAGCCACAAATAGATTTAAGACAAGGACCCCGGTTTTCTTTTCCCAAGTTGAATATTTTTCCTGTATGCTACAGAAGTCTGTCAAGTAGTTCTGAGTGGAATGCCTTATAGTTCTGACCTTAGGCCCTCTTAGCAGCCAAAATCTACGGTAGGATCCAGCGGTACCACCCCATCATGTATTTGTTCAGTCTACCAGCCAAAAAGGGTGGAGCAGCCTCTGTGTGCCAAGCAGAGGGCTAGTCGCTAAAAACTGGGCTTGCATGCTAATTATGTTACATGTCTGAGACTAGAGTGTTATCTCATTGCCTTTAGGATAATGACAGAAAGAGTCAACTTGAAAAGCCCAATCCTAGCATGCAGGAGTCTACATAAAGCAAAGCATATGGTGTGGGTCAGATGTTAATGGCACTGTGTTAACCCAGCACTAAACGAACAACACTTGGATGCACACGACCAGGTCTGGAATCACCCTGATGCCAGCAACAGAGCACAGACAACTGGCTCAGGAGCCATGGGCATCTCCCCAGCATCACTGCAGCTGCTGTCAGTCTTGGAGATGATACCAGTCCTGACTAGTCCTGCAGCTGTCTCTGCCTGGCTATGCCTCTCAAAATGTTCATAGCTTTTGCTTTTGGAATGGGTTCAGTAACAGGTGGAATTTAGGGAGACCCAAGTTTGGTGGAGCAGATCCAAACACGACACAGACTTAGTACATCTGATGTTAATCAGCAGACTGTGCATAAAACAATGAAGGTGGTAGGCGAGTTTGTTCTCTCTGCTCTGAGGCAGACTCCCTGCTTCACAGAAAAGACTGCAGACTGTGGAATAAGGCAGAGTTGGGTCTGTACCTTGACCTGCTATTACTCTGTGGCCTTGGGCAAAATTTTTTAAATTTCTGATCTTCAATGTCCTTGTGTGGGTAATTAAATAAAATCACAATTTCTCTCCAGGGTTGTATTAAAGGTTAAATTTGTGTGGCCATGAATGATATATAATTAAGTGGAAGAAAAAAAAAAAGAAAAGAAAGCAAGCTGCTGATGAGTAAGTATAATTTTCTCCCATTTTGTTGTAGGTGAGAATATACGGGAACAGAGACAGAAATTAGTAGGGGATGCTCTATCTGAAAGGCACTGGAAAAAGTCTTGAAGAATCTAAATAAAATGGGCATTGGGTGGGATTGAAGACGCAGAGATTTTGATTTCATACTTCATATTTTATAAGCATTTTGAATAATGGTGAGATTGTGAGTGATTTTTACTCTGTGTGTATGTGTGTGTGTCCTGTAAGTGTAAATAAGAGCTACTATAGAGAGAGTATACATAAAGAACCTGGATCACAATACATATTCTCTACAGATAAGTATCTTCTTTTCCCCCCCTTTTCTTTAAAGTCATTTAAAATGCTGAAATGGACATCCCTGGTTACCGGGATCTTCTAATAGAGATACCAAAAAATCCTTCAATGATGTAGGCAGTTGGCAGGGTACAGGACTTTGAGGAAGCAGAATACACTCCTAGGAAAAAGACTGGAGTATTCAAGGCTGTTTAAAATAATCAAATGATTATTTCACTCCTCTCCTGGCTATGTAGTGAGGAAGCCTATTCAGTTTTTGTCCCAGAAAATCTCCAGGTAAAATGGGAAGAGGGAAAGTTTGGGAATCAAAACAGGCAGATTCTAGCCCTGGCACCACACCTGAAAATTCACAGCACTGAACCCTAACATTCCTAATCTGAACAGTTGATTTGATTTTTTTCTTTTTAAATGTTAAGTTAAAAATCTTCGCAATGGGGTCAAATGAGATGGTGACTTCAAAAACACTTTTGATGTAGGGGCAGAGCAAGATGGCGGAGGAGTAGGAGACATGGATTTTGTCTGGTCTCAGGAATTCACCTGAATAGGGATCAAACCATTCTGAACACCTACGAACTCAACAGGAGATCGAACAGGAGAGTAGCAACAACTCTCTGAACAAAGAAGCGACCACTTACTGGAAGGTAGGACGTACGGAGAAGTGAATCCGAGGTGACACTCAGGAGGATGGACGGCGGGGGAGGGGGCCTCCGTTGGCCGCTTCTGGCAAGTGATAGAGTAGCAGAGCACAAAATCAGACCTTTTAGAAGTTGGCTCCGCTAAGGGATGTCGCTGGAGTGGCCAAGCGGGGGGTGAAATCCTCCCGGGACAGTGTGGTCTCAGGACTCTTGGGGTCACAGAAAGACTGGGGGTGCCGGAGTGTGGCAGAAATCCCAGGTATCAGAGCGGGGAAGCCAGCTGCAGAGACGGAGCCGAGGCGCGGGCTCTCAGCTCGGGGTTGCCATAAACTGTGATCCGCGGCCCAGTCGGGCCACTGCTCCTCTAGCAGGACCCAAGAGGTGGCAGAGCTGGGGAGACTTTCTGGAGAAATAAAAGAACTAAAATCTAACCAAGTCGAAATCAAAAAGGCTATTGATGAGGTGCAATAAAAAATGGGGGCACTAACTGCTAGGATAAATGAGGTAGAAGAGAGAATCAGTGATATAGAAGACCAAATGACGGAAAATAAAGAGGCTGAGAAAAAGAGCGAGAAACAACTACAGGATCACGAGGGCAGAATTCGAGAGATAAGCGATACGATAAGACGAAACAACATTAGAATAATTGGGATCGCAGAAGAAGAAGAGAGACAAGGAGGGGCAGAAGGTATATTGCAGCAAATTATACCAGAGAACTTCCCTAATGTGGGGAAGGAAACAGGCATCCAAATCCAGGGGGCACAGAGAACCCCTCTTAAATCAATAAAAATAGCTCAACACCCCGACATGTAAGGGTAAAACTTACGAGTCTCAGAGACAAAGAGAAAAATCCTGAAAGCAGCTCGGGAGAAGAGATAGGTAACCTACAATGGTAGAAAGATTAGATTGGCAACAGACCTATCCACAGAGACCTGGCAGGCCAGGAAGGACTGGCAGGATATCTTCAGAGCACTAAACGAGAAAAATATGCAGCCAAGACTACTATATCCAGTTAGGCTGTGACTGAAAATAGAAGGAGAGATAAAAAGCTTCCAGAACAAACAAAACCTAAAGGAATTTGCAAACACGAAACCAGCCCTCCAAGAAATATTGAAACGGGTCCTCTAAGCAAAGAGAGAGCCTAAAAGCAGCATACATCAGAAAGGAAGACAGACAATATACAGTAACAGTCACCTTACAGGCAATACAATGGCACTAAATTCATACCTTTCAATAGTTACCCTGAATGTAAATGGGCTAAATGCCCCAATCCAAAGACACAGGCTATCAGATTGGATTAAAAAACAAGACCCATCCATATGCTGTCTGCAAGAGACTCATTTTAGACCCAAAGACACCCCCACATTGAAAGTGAGGGGGTGGAAAACCATTTACCATGCTAATGGACACCAAAAGAAAGCTGGGGTGGCAATCCTTATATCAGACAAATTAGATTCTAAAACAAAGACTGTAATAAGAGATGAGGAAGGACACTATATCCTAATTAAAGGGTCGATCCAACAAGAAGATCTAACAATTGTAAATATCTATGCCCCAAATATGAGGGCAGACATTTATATAAGGCAATAAATAACAAAAACGAAGAAACACATTGACAACAATACAATAATCGTGGGGAATTTAACACCCCCCTGACTGAAATGGACAGACCATCTAAACAAAAGATCAACAAGGAAATAAAGAATTTAAATGACACACTGGACCAAATGGACTTCACAGACATATTCAGAACATTCCATCCCAAAGCAATGGAATACACATTTTTGTCTAGTGCCCATGGAACATTCTCCAGAATTGATCACATCCTAGGTCACAAATCAGGTCTCAACTGGTACCACAAGATTGGGATCATTCCCAGCATATTTTCAGACCACAATGCTTTGAAACTAGAACTCAATCACAAGAGGAAAGTTGGAAAGAACTCAAATACATGGAGGCTAAAGAGCATCCTACTAAAGAATGAATGGGTCAGCCAGGAAATTAAAGAAGAATTAAAAAAAAATCATAGAAACCAATGAAAATGAAAACACAACTGTTCAAAATCTTTGGGATACAGCAAAGGCAGTCCTGAGAGGAAAGTATATAGCAATACAAGCCTTTCTCAAGAAACAAGAAAGGTCTCAAATACACAACCTAACCCTACACCTAAAGGAGCTGGAGAAAGAACAGCAAATAAAGCGTAACTCAGCAGGAGAAGAGAAATAATAAAGATCAGAGCAGAAATCAATGAACTAGAAACCAAAAGAACAGTAGAACAGATCAACAAAACTAGGAGCTGGATCCTTGAAAGAATTCACAAGATTGATAAACCCTTGGCCAAACTTATCAAAAAGAAAAGAGAAATGACCCACATCAACAAAATCATGAATGAAAGAGGAGAGATCACAACCAACACCAAAGAAATACAAACAATTATAAGAACATATTATGAGCAACTCTATGCCAGCACATTAGATAACCTGGAAGAAATGGGTGCATTCCTAGAGATCTATCAACTACCAAAATTGAACCAGGAAGAAATAGAAAACCTGAACAGACCTATAGCTACTAAGGAAATTGAAGCAGTCATCAAAAATCTCCCAAGAAACAAAAACCCAGGGCCAGATGGCTTCCCAGGCGAATTCTGTCAGACATTTAAAAAAGAATTAATACCTATTCTCCTGAAACTGTTCCAAAAAATAGAAAAGGAAGGAAAACTTCCAAACTCATTTCATGAGGCCACCATTACCTTGATCCCAAAACCAGACAAGGACCCCATCAAAAAGGAGAATTACAGACCAATATCTTTGATGAACATGGATGCAAAAATTCTCACCAAAATACTAGCCAATAGGATCCAACAGTACATTAAAAGGATAATTCACCACGACCAAGTGGGATTTATCCCTGGGCTGCAAGGCTGGTTCAACATCCGCAAATCAATCAACGTGATACAACACATTAACAAAAGAAAAACAAGAATCATATGATCCTCTCCATAGATGCAGAAAAAGCATTTGACAAAGTACAGCATCCTTTCATGATCAAAACTCTTCAGAGTAGAGGGATAGAGGGTACCTACCTCAATATCCTAAAAGCCATCTATGAAAAACCTACAGCGAATATCATTCTCAATGAGGAAAAGCTTAGAGCTTTTCCCCTAAGGTCAGGAACGTTGCAGGGATGTCCACTCTCACCACTGCTATTCAACATAGTATTAGAAGTCCTAGCCACAGCAATCAGACAACAAAAAGAAATCAAAGGCATCCAAATCAGCAGAGAGGAAGTCAAACTCTCACTCTTTGCAGATGATATGATAGTGTATGTGGAAAACCCAAAAGACTCCACTCCAAAACTGCTAGAACTCATACAGGAATTCAGTCAAATAGCAGGATATAAAATCAATGCACAGAAATCAGTGGCATTCCTATACACCAACAACAAGACAGAAGAGAGACAAATCAAGGAGTCGATCCCATTTACAATGGCACCCAATACCATAAGATTCCTAGAAATAAATTTAACCAAAGAGGCAAAGAATCTGTACTCAGAAAACTATAAAATACTCATGAAAGAAATTGAAGAAGATACAAAGAAATGGAAAAACTTTCCATGCTCATGGATTGGAAGAACAAACATTGTGAAGATGTCAAGGCTACCTAGAGCAATCTACACATTCAATGCAATCCCCATCAAAATACCATCCACTTTTTTCAAAGAAATGGAACAAATAATCCTAAAATGTTTATGGAACCAGAAGAGACCCCGAATAGCCAGAGGAATGTTGAAAAAGAAAAGCAAAGCTGCCGGCATCACAATTCCGGACTGCCAGCTCTGTTACAAAGCTGTCATCCTCAAGACAGTACGGTACTGGCAAAAAAAACAGACACTTAGATCAATGGAACAGAATCAAGAGCCCACAAATGGACCCTCAACTCTATGGTCAACTCATCTTTGACAAAGCAGGAAAGAATGTCCAGTGGAAAAAAGACAGTCTCTTCAACAAATGGTGTTGGGAAAATTGGACGGCCACATGCAGAAGAATGAAACTGGACCATTTCCTTACACCACACACAAAAATAGAGTCAAAATGGTTGAAAGACCTAAACATGAGACAGGAGTCCATCCAAATCCTAAAGGAGAACACAGGCAGCAACCTCTTTGACCCCAGCCGCAGCAACGTCTTCCTAGAAACATCACCAAAGGCAAGGGAAGCAAGGGCATAAATGAACTATTGGGATTTCATCAAGCTAAAAAGCTTTTGCAGAGCAAAAGAAACAGTCCACAAAACCAAAAGACAACCGACAGAATGGGAGAAGATATTTGCAAATGACATATCAGATAAAGGGCTAGTATCCAAAATCTATAAAGAACTTATCAAACTCAACACCCAAAGAACAAATAATCCAATCACGAAATGGGCAGAAGACATGAACAGACATTTTTCCAAGACATCCAAATGGCCAACAGACACATGAAAAAGTGCTCAACGTCGCTCGGCATCAGGGAAATACAAATGAAAACCTCAATGAAATACCACCTCACACCCGTCAAATGGCTAAAATTAACAAGTCAGGAAACGACAGATGTTGGCGGGGATGTGGAGAAAGGGGCACCCTCCTATACTGTTGGTGGGAATGCAAGCTGGGTGCAACCCCTCTGGAAAACAGTATGGAGGTTCCTCAGACAGTTGAAAATAGAGCTACCATACAATCCAGCAATTGCACTACTGGGTATTTACCCCAAAGATACAAATATAGGGATCTGAAGGGGTAGGTGCACCCCAATGTTTATAGCAGCAATGTCCACAATAGCCAAACTGTGGAAAGAGCCAAGATGTCCATCGACAGATGAATGGATAAAGAAGAAGTGGTATATATACACAATGGAATATTATGCAGCCATCAAAAGGAATGAGATCTTGCCATTTGCAACGACATGGATGGAACTGGAGTGTGTTATGCTGAGTGAAATAAGTCAATCAGAGAAAGACATGTATCATATGACCTCACTGATATGAGGAATTCTTAATCTCAGGAAACAAACTGAGGGTTGCTGGAGTGGTGGGGGATCGGGGGATGGGGTGGCTGGGTGATAGACATTGGGGAGGGTATGTACTATGGTGAGCGTTGTCAATTGTGCAAGACTGTTGAATCACAGATCTGTACTTCTGAAACAAATAATGCAACATAGATTAAGAAAAAGAAAAAGAAGAAAATAGCAGGAGGGTAAGAATGAAGGGGAGTAAGTCAGAGGGGGAGACGAACCATGAAAGATGATGGACTCTGAAAAACAAACTGAGGGTTCTGGAAGGGAGGAGGGTAGGGGGATGGGTTAGCCTGGTGATGGGTATTAAAGAGGGCACGTTCTGCATGGAGCACTGGGTGTTATGCACAAACAATGAACCATGGAACACTACATCAAAAACTAATGATGTAATATATGGTGATTAACATTACAATAAAAAATTTTAAAAAAAGAAAAAAAACCACTTTTGTTCACTCATTCATTCAATGTTATTGGAGGCCCTACTGAGGAGCGCCACAGTAACAGTGGAAAACGCATTGGGGTAGGAAGCTGCCTTAAATACAATCCAGTAAAAGTCATACGGGTTCTGGGGCCACAGAGAATGATTAAGTACTAGGAAGATTTGCCTCTGCTTTGTAAACTATAAAACATTTTACAAAATCTAGAGGTCTTTATTCTTTCTAATTGAGCAGAACTTGGCTTGTATACCTCCCAAAGAAAGGTTTACCTATGAATTGCCAACCTACTGTGTTTTACATTCAGCTGAGAAAAAAGGAGAAAATCTTTTACTTTCATTCTGCAGTTCTCCGACTGCTCTTTATAAACAGTTCAACAGATGAACGGTCTTCCCCACTCTCTCTCCACAAACACACTTCTTTTCTCCTCCACCCATTATCCCTTTCTCTGAAATATTCCTGTTACTTATAACTCAGCCTACAATCATCTTCCATTTACTGGTGTGAGTTGATATTTTTTAAACAATAACTCTGTGAAAATCAAATGTCCTCCAGCCACACCAGCTCCAGATAATTGGGATGATTACTTAACTGCCAAGGTTTTGCTACCATTTAGGCTGCTTTTACTGTATTGGGCATAGGATGGAGTTTCTCCGTCAACTCTTCTCCTGTTGGGCAAGATCTGAGACCAAATTACCATGGCCGTCATTGTTAGCAGACTTTCTGTCTAGCCCATGGTCAGACTCACAGATTTCTACGAAAGCTCAAGGATATTTCCCATTTCAAACAGTAGTGCTTGTGAAGTAAAAATCAGCATCTTCAAACAGAGCCTCTCTAGGAGAGTTAGGTAATACTCTTTTGACACACCTCAGGGAACAAACTCTGGCCCCTGATCTTAGAAGCTACAAACCTGCTTGGCTTCTAATTCCCTGGATATATTATAGTATTCCCTTGTAATTTCAGACTTTTTAAATTCAAGGAGATGTTTCTCATCTCATTAACCCCATTTGACAAAGCAAAGGGGGAGCTAACCTTTCTTACGATACGTAGGCAATAAAAATCCATTTTCTGCTAGTTGTTTTATGTGTAAACAATTTTTTCTCCTCTTTAATTCTATGAAGCTCACCGCTCAAAATGAATACCCAGATTTAACAATGTGGAACTCAACTGACATTGCTATGTGACTTTTCTGCCATAATACTTTTTCCATTGAGTATGTGACCAAATTACCATTGTTTATGTACACGTGGAATTTAAGAAACTCACCTGTCAGTTTCTTATTTATTGGCATCATTTTTTGTAATGTGCCCCATTGTTTGATGATAAAATCTTCAAGAAATAGACATCTTCCTTTCGTACCTTCAGCATTTATGATAAGTGGTAAAATACATTTTAAGAACAATTTTCCCACCAAAGTCCTGTGCTAAATGCTGGATGGGGTGGGGACAGGACTGATGAAATCACAGTCCTGCCTGCTCCCCTCTCTCCCTTGTCTTGGCAAATGGCATCACCGTCTACATAACTGTTCAAGCCAAAATTTTAGAAGTTTTCACTGATTTCTCACTTTCCCTCCCTCCTCTCGTTACATCCATTCATAATCTATGTCAAGCCCAGTTGCACAACATTTTCTGAAAGCAACTACTTTCTCCATCTCTACTAGCAACAAAATTGTCCAAGTCACCATAATCTCTCACTGGAAATGCTGCAAGAAGAGCCTCTGAACTGGTCTTCCTGCTTGTTCTCTTTTTGCCCTGAAATTCATTCTCCAACAACATTCAGTGATCTTCTAGAACATCACTATTCTAAAGACTGACTGAACCAGCAGCATCAACCACCAGCTCCTTGGGAATGCAGAATCTCAGTCCCCACCCAGATTCTGGCTGAGCCAGAATCTGCCTTGTAACCAAGTCTCCAGGGGATCTGTGTGCACAGTAAGTTTGAGAGGCACTGATCTAGAACATAAGTAAGCTATGCTGCCTTTCTGATCGAAAGTCTTCAATAGCTTCCCATTTTACCTAGACTACAACCAATAAAGCCCAAACTCTTTAATAGGACTCATGAATCTCCATGTATCCTGACCTCTGCCATAACCTCTGATCAAATTTTGGTTCCAGTCTCCCCTACACCCACTCTACTAGAGCCACAGCAGTGATCTTTCTGCTCCTAGAACACGTCCTGTGGTCTTTGCACTGGCTGATCTCTCTGCCTGTAATGCTCTTCCCTCATTATGCTATGGCTGGCCCTTTCCTGTCCCTTTGATCTTAGATCATATATTACCAAGTCAGATATGAGTCCCTTTAACTCCTCAAATGAGAGTAGCCATTGGATTATTCTGTTTCTGTGTTCTTATGTTAATTCCCTGCTTAGCATTTTATTGCCATCTCACATTTTTCTCATCTGGGCATTATCCCTCTCCTCTCTTGTAGAAAGTATTTCATCAGTCTTGTTCTCTGCCCTTTCTCCAGCACTTAAAACAGTGCCTATTATATATTATAAGCATCCAGACAATATGTGTTGAATGAAAAAATGAAGAAAGTTAGGAAGGGATGGAAAACTGGATATATCCAGGACATTTCCAGGAAGAAACGTAGGAGTGGATCCTGGAGAAACTAGTGAGTGGCTACCTGAGGCTGACTAAAAGCATGTCTACTTTTTCTAAGTCTGGAATTGGAGACAGTAGGACTTTATTAGTGCCAGGATATTATAAACCTGTTGGGTTCGTTGTAGGCACACACACCAACTTTTATATCCTTTTTTTCTTTAAAAAAACTTTTATAATTTAGCAAAATTTGATGTGGTTCTTGGTGTGGAAAACAGGGTAAATGCAGCTGGTTCGACATGTAAAGTGCATTCAGGGTTAGGGCATGCTCTCTCCCTCCCTATGCTGGAAAACTAAAACACAGAGGCCAGAGGGTGGTACAGATACCACTTACCTGACTCAAACAAGAGGCACTAGCAGAGATTGTGGGAGAATATTCTCCCACCCCTGAATACTCTCTTTTTTCATTCCCAGGCTCTTCTAAACTGTACTGATTGCATGCATTCACATGTTCCTTGTTTCCTCTTCCAAAACAGAACATCACCTTTTCCTTTGTAAGGCCTGGAGTTTTATCTGACTTTCACTTTGCTTCTCCAGGGACCAGTGCAGGAAATGGCACAGAGCAGAATCTCAACAAATATATATTGAAAAAATGAACAAAGAGAGAAAATAAATGATGAAAATTTCTAGGAGTGGCAGGAAGGGCTCAAATGGAAGTTAAAGGAATATGGTTTTCAATGAGATAAGACTAACATTTCACAGATATTACTAGAGCACCCCATTTGTAAAGTCCATTTCCAACTTTTTAGTAGAAAAAGGAACCTGCTAAACACATTGCCATCCCATTTTAACGTGCACTATTTGCCTCTAGCATAAATCTATTCTGCAAGTTAGGCTTCTCTGACTCCCCAGCCAGTCAGTATTCCTGCCTCTTATATAAGCACCAACCTTCACAGGCAGAAGGAGAATATAGATAGGTTTCCAGTTGGCAAAAGCTCACTGGAGTCTTAACAAAAGAACGAACGATGGAGCGAGAGCTTACCTATAGAATGCCTGTTGACTGGAGGGGAAGAAATCAATGGTTTATCTAAGTGGCAAGTTACTGACAAAGACAATGTTCCAGCAGTCCAGATCCTTACCCCCGGTGAATGAACATTGTGAAAAAACCGGGGAAGTCTCCTAGGATAATGGCATTAGATCACTGGTGATGCTATTACAAACCACTTCCAGAAATAAATGGGTAATCAATTAAACAACCCCTTAATTTGTGAATGTGGTGCCTGGTCAGAGAGGAAAGATTAAACCATTTACTAATAATTAGTTTCATGGGAAAGTACTATAGATTTCTTAGACTTGAAGCTTAGAACAGAAAGTAAATATTTACGTGCCCAATTGAACATTGATCACAAAATACGATGGATGATCTTCCCTTCTGTTCCATCAGCTCTCTGGCATAGCACAGTGTGAAGGCAACAGGGTTTACTCTTACAGGAAAAAAAAAAAAAGGCTCTGGGGAATATTAAAGGTATAAATTTACACCACGGTTTCAGAGCTTTTCTTTCCTTATGAAGATGGTGATGTTGTTTAGGAGTGTGACGGGGGGTGAGGGGAGCTACGTAAGAGAATGAGAAAACTATGTCAAGCAGAGAGTAGGTACCAAATAAGGCATGAATGTTGCTTTAGTAATGATTAAGGAAAATTAATTTGAATGAAGTTAGAACTATGGCAAATTAATAGATATAAAGGTAGTTTATAATACATAAACATGTAATAATGAATATCATTAAAATATGCTTGTACAAAAATTTTGTTGTATTTGCTATTTCCCTAATAAAATATCAAAAGTTGTTTAACCTAAATGGGTCATAAGCCTCCAAGGTTATTTAAGGACTAAACTGGGTAAAGCTTAGCTATTATTATTATTTCTCAATATCAATATTTGACTTATTGAATGAGAGCATATCTCATATAGACCCATCAAAATCTAACTTGGTCACATACTATGTGAATGCATCGCCCATTATCATTTCAAAACACTTGACTTTTTTTTTCTCTCTTTCTACTATTTTAAAGTGCAACTTTAATAATCATCAATACACTCTCTTTAAAGTTCATGAAAATCATCTGAGTGTGGCTAGTTGCAATGTCATTTCCAAATATTTTCTCCCATTCTGTCGGTTGTCTTTTGGTTTTGTGGACTATTTCTTTTGCTGTGCAAAAGCTTTTTATCTTGATGAAATCCCAATAGTTCATTTTTGCCCTGGCTTCCCTTGCCTTTGGCGATGTTTCTAGGAAGAAGTTGCTGTGGCTGAGGTCGAAGAGGTTGCTGCCTCTGTTCTCCTTTAGGATTTGGATGGACTCCTGTCTCATGTTTAGGTCTTTCAACCATTTTGACTCTATTTTTGTGTGTGGTGTAAGGAAATGGTCCAGTTTCATTCTTCTGCGTGTGGCCGTCCAATTTTCCCAACACCATTTGTTGAGGAGACTGTCATTTATCCATTGGACATTCTTTCCTGCTTTGTCAAAGATGAGTTGACCATAGAGTTGAGGGTCCATTTCTGGGCTCTCTAATCTGTTCCACTGATCTATGGGTCTGTTTTTGTGCCAGCACCATACTGTCTTGATGAAGACAGCTTTGTAATAGAGCTGGAAGTCCAGAATTGTGATGCTGCCAGCTTTGCTTTTCTTTTTCAAGATTCCTCTGGCTATTTGGGGTCTCTTCTGGTTCCATACAAATTTTAGGATTATTTGTTCCATTTCTTTGAAAAAAGTGGACGGTATTTTGATGTGGATTGCATTAAATGTGTAGACTAATCTAGGTAGCACTGACATCTTCACAATGTTAGTTATTCCAATCCATGACCATGGAAAGTTTTTCCATTTCTTTGTGTCTTCTTCAATTTCTTTCAAGAGTATTTTATAGTTTTCTGAGTACAGATCCTTTGCCTCTTTGGTTAGATTTATTCCTAGGTATCTTATGGTTTTGGGTGCAATTGTAAATGGGATCGACTCCTTGATTTGTCTCTCTTCTGTCTTGTTGTTGGTGTATAGGAATGCCACTGATTTCTGTACATTGATTTTATATTCTGCCACTTTACTGAAATCATGTATGAGTTCTAGGAGTTTTGGAGTGGAGTCTTTTGGGTTTTCCACATACACTATCATATCATCTGCAAAGAGTGAGAGTTTGACTTCCTCTTTGCCGATCTGGATGCCTTTGATTTCTTTTTGTTGTCTGATTGCTGTGGCTAGGACTTCTAATTTTATGTAGAATAGCAGTGGTGAGAGTGGACATCCCTGCCGCGTTCCTGACCTTAGGGGAAAAGCTCTAAGCTTTTCCCCATTGAGAATGATATTCGCTGTAGGTTTTTCATAGATGGCTTTTAGGATATTGAGGTAGGTACCCTCTATCCCTCTACTCTGAAGAGTTTTGATCAAGAAAGGATGCTGTACTTTGTCAAATGCTTTTTCTGCATCTATTGAGAGGATCATATGACTCTTGTTCTTTCTTTTGTTAATGCATTGTATCACGTTGATTGATTTGCGGATGTTGAACCAGCCTTGCAGCCCAGGGATAAATCCCACTTGGTCATGGTGAATAATCCTTTTAATGTACTGTTGGATCCTATTGGCTAGTATTTTGGTGAGAATTTTTGCATCCATGTTCATCAAGGATATTGGTCTGTAATTCTCCTTTTGGATGGGGTCTTTGGTTTTGGGATAAAGGTTAATGGTGGCCTCATAAAATGAGTTTAGAAGTTTTCCTTCCATTTCTATTTTTTGGAACACTTTCAGGAGAATAGGTATTAATTCTTCTTTAAATGTCTGATAGAATTCCCCTGGGAAGCCATCTGGCCCTGGCTTATGGTTGTTGGGAGATTTTTGATGACTGCTTCAAATTCCTTAGTGGTTATAGGTCTGTTCATGTTTTCTATTTCTTCCTGATTCATTTTTGGTAGTTGATACATCTCTAGGAATGCACCCACCCATTTCTTCCAGGTTATCTAATGTGCTGGCATAGAGTTCCTCATAATATGTTCTTATAATTGTTTGTATTTCATTGGTGTCGGTTGTGATCTCTCCTCTTTCATTCATAATTTTGTTGATTTCGGTCATTTCTCTTTTCTTTTTGATAAGTCTGGCCAGGGGTTTATCAATCTTGTTAATTCTTTCAAAGAACCAGCTCCTAGTTTTGTTGATCTGTTCTACTGTTCATTTGGTTTCTAGTTCATTGATTTCTGCTCTCATCTTCATTATATCTCTTCTCCTGCTGGGTTTAGGCTTTACTTGCTGTTCTTTCTCTAGCTCCTTTAGGTGTAGGGTTAGGTTGTGTATTTGAGACCTTTCTCGTTTCTTGAGAAAGGCTTGTATTTATATACCTTTGCTGTATCTCAAAGATTTTAAACAGTTGTTTTCATTTTCATTGGTTTCCATGAATTTTTTTAATTCTTCTTTAATTTCCTTGTTGACCCATTCATTCTTTAGTAGGATGCTCTTTAGCCTCCATGTATTTGAGTTCTTTCCGACTTTCCTCTTGTGATTGAGTGCTAGTTTCAAAGCATTGTGGTCTGAAAATATGCAGGGAATAATCCCAATCTTTTGGTACCGGTTGAGACCTGATTTGTGACCTAGGATGTGATCAATTCTGGAGAATGTTCCATGGGCACTAGAGAAGAATGTGTATTCCTTTGCTTTGGGATGGAATGTTCTGAATATGTCTGTGAAGTCCATTTGGTCCAGTGTGTCATTTAAAGTCTTTATTTCTTTGTTGATCTTTGGCTCAGATGATCTGTCCATTTCAGTCAGGGGGTGTTAAAGTCCCCCACTATTATTGTATTTTTGTCAATGTGTTTCTTTGCTTTTGTTATTAATTGCCTTATATAATTGGCTGCTCCCATGTTAGGGGGATAGATACTTAGAATTGTTAGATCTTCTTGTTGAATAGATCCTTTAGGATATAGTGTCCTTCTTCATCTCTTATTACAGTCTTTGTTTTAAAATCCAATTTGTCTGATATAAGGATTGCCACCCCAGCTTTCTTTTGGTGTCCATTAGCATGGTAAATGGTTTTCCACCCCCCTCACTTTCAATGTGGGGGTGTCTATGGGTCTAAAATGAGTCTCTTGCAGACAGCATATGGATGGGTCTTGTTTTTCAATCCAATCTGATAGCCTCTGTCTTTTGATTGGGGCATTTAGCCCATTTACATTCAGGGTAACTATTGAAAGGTATGAATTTAGTGCCATTGTATTGCCTGTAAGGTGACTGTGACTGTATATTGTCTGTGTTCCTTATTGATCTATGGTGCTTATAGGCTCTCTCTTTGCTTAGAGGACCCCTTTCAGTATTTCTTTTATGGCTGGTTTTGTGTTTGCAAATTCCTTTAGTTTTTGTTTATCCTGGAAGCTCTTTATCTCTCCTTCTATTTTCAATGACAGCTTAGCTGGATATAGTATTCTTGGCTGCATATTTTTCTCGTTTAGTGCTCTGAAGATATCATGCCAGTCCTTTCTGGCCTGCTAGGTCTCTGTGGATAGGTCTGTTGCCAATCTAATCTTTCTACCATTGTAGGTTACCTATCTCTTCTCCCAAGCTGCTTTCAGGATTTTCTCTTTGTCTCTGAGACTCATAAATTTTACTATTAGATGTCGGGGTGTTGAGCTATTTTTATTGATTTAAGAGGGGTTCTCTTTGCCTCCTGGATTTGGATGCCCGTTTCCTTCCTCACATTAGGGAAGTTCTCTGCTATTTTTTGCTCCAATATACCTTCTGCCCCTCTCTTTCTTCTTCTTCTGGGACCCCAATATTCTAATGTTGTTTTGTCTTATCGTATCACTTATCTCTCGAATTCTGCCCTCGTGATCCTGTAGTTGTTTCTCTCTCTTTTTCTCAGCCTCTTTATTTTCCATCACTTGGTCTTCTATATCACTGATTCTCTCTTCTGCCTCATTTATCCTAGCAGTTAGTGCCCCCAATTTTAATTGCACCTCATCAATAGCCTTTTGATTTTGACTTGGTTAGATTTCAGTTCTTTTATTTCTCCAGAAAGGGTTTCTCTAATAACTTCCACGCTTTTTTCAAGCCCAGGTATTATCTTTAAAGTTATGATTCTGAACTCTAGGTCCGACATCGTACTATTGTCCGTATTGAGTAGGTCCCTGGCAGACGGTACCCCCTCTTGTTCTTTTTGCTGAGGTGATTTTTTTCATCTTGTCATTTTGTCCAGAGGAGAACAGATGAATGAGAGAACAGAATGCTAACAGGTTAACAACGTCCCCAGCAAATATACTGTATACAAATCAGAAAAGACCTGAAACCAGGGGAAAAGAAAGGGAAAGAAAGAAAAGAGAAAGAAAAAAAAAAGGAAAAGATAACAAACGAAAACAGAACAAAATAAAAACAACAGAATATGATCAAGTATGATCAGGCTAGTGCATAGATCAGTGCCACACACTAGAATTTGGGCGTATTTTGGTCTGTTAGAAGAAAGTGCCCCCTAAAATTTTAAAGGGAGAAAGACTTATATATATACAAAGGAAGGTTTGATACAATGAAGGGATGGCAGATGACTGTAAAGATGAAAATTATAAAAGGTTTTATAAATGGAATTGATAAGAAGTTGTTTGAAAGAAGAAAGAAGATTAAAAAAAGAAAAGAAAACAAGAAAAAATGGGAGAGACTGTGATCAGGCAGGAGACTAGAACAAAGCCATACACTAGTGATTTAGGGTATATTTTGATCTGTTAGAAAAAACTGTATCTCAAAATTTTAAAGAGAGAAGAACTTATATATATATGCCAAAAATAAGGGTAACTACTATGAAGTGATAAAATATGACTCTAAAAATGAAAAATAAAAAATGTTTTTTTTTAAAAAAGGGATTGATAAGATGTTGGTTGAAAAAGGGAAAAAGAAAAATTAAAAAAAAAACAAAACAAAAAACTGTTTAAAAAATTAACTTTGAAAAACTAATGAATCATGGTAAAAAAGCCATGAATTCTATGTGCAGTATTCCCCTAGCGCTGGAGTTCTCCCGTTCTCCTTGATCGGTAAACTTGGTCTTGGCTTGCTGGCTGTTCCTGCTGATCTTCTGGGGGAGGGGCCTGTTGCCATGGTTCCCAAATGTCTTTGCCGGAGGCGGAATTGCCCTGCCCTTGCCCGTCCAAGCAAGGAGCTTTTGTTCCTTGCAAGCTCTCGGTACAGCTTTGGAAGACCAGGGTGAAAAAGGTGGCCTCCTCTCTCTGCCCGGAGGAGCTGCGAACTCGGGCCCCTCTCTTCAGTGCACCCCTAGAGAAAAGCAGTCAATCACTCCCGTCTCCCCAGTCTCCGGCCGCACTCCGTGCTCACCCGGCCTGTGACCAAGCGTTTCTATCTCTGGCACCCGCACCTGTGTGGAGTCTCCAAACCCAGCAGATCCCTGCAGTGCGCTCCCTCGCCGCTCCTCCCGGGGGAGGAAGGGGGTCTCTCCGGCTCTGCTGCTTGTTGGGTCCCTGCTGGAGGCGCAGTGGCCCGACTGGGCCGCGGATCACAGTTTATGGCAACCCCGAGCTGAGAGCCCGCGCCTCGGCTCCGTCTCTGCAGCCGGCTTCCCTGCTCCGATACCTGGGAATTCTGCCGCACTTAGCCACCCCTGGTCTTTCAGTGACCCCGAGGGTTCTGAGTCCACACTGTCCCGCGATATTTTCACCTCCCGCTTAGCCACTGGAGCGACGTCCCTCAGCGGAGCTGACTTCTAAAAGTTCCGAATTTGTGCTCCGTGGCTCTAGCACTTGCCAGAAGCGGCCGACGGAGGCCCCCTCCCCCACTGTCTATCCCCTTGAATATCGCCTCGGATTCACTTCTCCGCACGTCCTACCTTCCAGTAAGTGGTCGCTTCTCTGTTCAGAGAGTTGTTGCTACTCTCTTCTTCGATCTCCTGTTGAATTCGTAGGTGTTCAGAATGGTTTCATCCCTATTCAGCTGAATTCCTGAGACCACACAAAATCCAGGTCTCCTACTCCTCTGCCATCTTGCTCCGCCCCCCCCCAGGAAGTGGGGCTTTGGGAAATACTTAAGATTAGATGAGGTCATGACAGTGAGCCCTAATGAATGGGATTAATGCCCCTGACGGGTCACGAGAAAGCTTGCTTCTCCTCTGTTCTCTGCCATGTGATGATAGCCGCCCCCCGCAAAATCCTCTACCTGATTTATTTTTCTATTTACTATTATTATCTATTATTTTCTGTTACTGCCTATTTGACTTTTCTAACTCCAGTCTCTTATCACCTTCTCCCTGAAGCCTTCCTTACTTCCCCCACATATTAACCTAGCCCAGGAGCATCTTAATTATCACTTATAATGTACGTAGGCCATAGTTTGGCCAGGTAAATGAAAAGTCCTCTCACTGCCTAGAATAGTAGGAGGTGTATTTCCAGGAATTATGGGCTTACATGCTTCTTGAAGTTTGAGGAGCAAAGGTCAGTAAAGTGACATTCAGAAAGCCCCTGGTGGGGAGCTCATGCAGTACCTGCTGCCAAGGGCCTCTTGCTTGTAACACCGAGGTGGGGCAGTGCTCAAAAGGAGGCCTGTCTGTGGTTCAGCAGAAAGTGCAAACTGCACCTGAACAAGAACAATCTTTGAAGTCATCAGGTTGGGAAATTGGGGACTCACCACATCAGTAGCAGAGGGCAGCTTCAATCCCCCTCTTAAGCTGTACACCGGTGGGTGGAGGCAGGTTTCAAACAACACAGTGCTCTAGTGATGGCCAAAAACAAGTATCTGGAGAGTCTTTCCCAGGTGACTGGATTGACCTTGGGCAGTCCTTTCAATAGCTAACTCATTAAAAAAAAATTCTGATACATCTTTGATTCTTTTTTCAGTGACTAATATGGAATTGTTACTTTTATTTTCAGAAATCAAATTAGAGCATGATTCTCTCTAAGGTTATCTTCCACACAACACAAACATTCTTCCCTGGGTAATTACAGAAAATGGAAGTGGAAATTTTGACTTGTAATGCAGTTCCTTTTGTGCATTTTTATACTGGGATATTTATTATTTTGTTATAAATTGCCTTCCTCTTATTTCTCTTTTATAATATTTCAGAATAGAAAAGAGGAATATTTCTCTACTTCCACAGTCAGGTAGGTAGGCAGGAAGAGAGCAGATAGATAGTGTTTTTAATGGAAAGAAGCAATTAAGTCTGAAGAGGTTGTGTGAAGCCCTCATGTAACTAGTAGGAAACAGATTCATTGACACTCTTGTTCCTATAGCAAGCTCCTCTTACCACATTCACTCATCACAGTTCTAAAATTATGCGATGAGCACTAGGTATATTTATATGCAAATGATAAATTACTGAACACTACATCTAAAACTAATGATGTACTATAAGTTGGCTAATTGAATTTAAATTTAAAAAAAGAAAGAAGATGATAGTTGAAAAAATAAAAATAAAATTATGTTTATGGGTCTGCTTTTTCAAGTGAATTTAAGAGTCATGATAGCAGGATTGTCATTATTTTTACTTTTATAACCCACTCACCCAGCACGGGAACATACTTACAAATAAATACTTAATTTAAAACTCTTTGTTAATCTGACAATATCACAAAACTTTACCTTCCTTATCTGTAAAAAGAGGGTTCTATATCATAGAATTAAGATTTGGGAAGAATTCAATATGTAAAAATCTACATTTACTACATTATTTGGCATGTAGTAATAACTAAGTAAATGCAGGTATACTGTCAATGCCTTGATTCTGAAAACCACAGACACATAACTCCTCTGACTCTGGTTTCTGGCATCATTACTACATTACATTACTACTACAAACTTTCTATAATACTAAATCCCTGGCTCTACTGGGAGCATCTTGGACCAGACTCTGTCCAGCCTTTACCTAAGATTTCCTAGTCTCTTATCGTTGTATTGATTCTTAAAGGTTTTTTGTTTTTTTTTTAATTTCTCTATGAAACAGTGAGAGTCACTTTCTAGTCAAGGTCAAAAAAAATTATGATACAACTATTTCACAAATAATCTACTAATTGCCTTTTAGGTAATAGGGACTAAATCCTCCCGTTAAAATATTTACAGAATAGCTCAGAATCAGTGAAATGAAACAAAACAGCTCGTTTGTATTTTTCCTCCTCTTTGTTTTCCTGTTTCCCCCTGGCCTAGAGACAGGAGTCAGCCAAATGGGGGAGAGGGTAAAGTGAAGGGAGAGATGACAGGTGGACACCAGAGAACAGGTAAATCCATTTCATAGGCTTGAAACTGGCCAGAGTAATACTATTTCAACTAAAACATCTCAGCTCTGCTGCAATTTCAGAGATTACAAATTTAAAATGTAGGAAGTGCATAATGTCCTTTAGGTTAATGATAAAAAATTTTGGTTCAAACAATATCTTGGCAAAGGACACAGGGTTAATATTACCTAACAACCCGTACTCCTAGACCATTTTTTTAATTGTTCCATGAGAAATGAATTCCCTAGAATAGAAAACACAGGAGTCCCCAGGACAAGTTAGGAAATACTCTTGGCAGTTTTGTTCTTTATGAGAGCCTATATTAGGCAACTCTGAAATACTGAGTCCTGATGTGGTGAGCAGTTTCCCACTTTTTTTGTGCATATTGTGAAATGAATATCCTGTAGAACATATTGTTGAAAATGACTGTAAATGTGGCATCACAGTGGCATCACATCATATATATTACAAGAATCATCATTTCACACATCTCCTCTGTAGTGGGTGTTCTCCTTTAAGGCAGTAACCATGCTTATTTATCTCTTCCCAGCTGTTCTTAACATGGTGCTTAGCACATACTTGGCACTCAATAAATGATTATGGAATATATAAATGGACAAATGGACAGATAAGTAAGTGGATGGATATAATGTCCATTCAACAATTGCAAATTAAGTACTTATCCTCTGGAATTAGGACTGGGTACAAGCCCTGCCTCTTCTATATATAAACTCTGTAATTACAGTGTTTTCCTCATTTTTAAAATTGAGATAATATTTTCTAACACATAGGACTGCTATTAAAATTACATGAACTATTTAATTGTTTAGCATAGCATTAGTTACACAGTTAATATACAATAACTTGTATTAAGTGCTATTAATATTAAATAATTAAATTACAATCCAAAAAGATACTTCAGAAAGAGATAATATATAAAGAAACATATTTGGTTCACCTTGCTCATTTTGAAAATAGCTTTAAGTATGTTCATTTAAAAGCTGCTCTGTGTACGCTAAAACGTTAAAATGTTAGATGAGCTATAAAGCAAACTATTAAGGCCTATAATATGGTACTTTGTCAAAATGTTTCATCTTGATAGTATTTATGTTAAGTAGTATGATCAGATTCCTCCATGGAAAAATGTTGTTGCTGATTTAGTAATGTTCAGTATTACTCACTGTGTTAAAGAGAATATATATTTAAATCTGAAAAGTTTATTGTATGCCATTGTGAGAAAAATTCTGAAGTGGAGAATCTAGCTTGGCATCCACAAGATTTCTTTTTTCCTAACCCTTAGAATGTGTGGAACTTTTCCCATATGTGGCCTGGAATGAGGTCAGAGATTTGAAAGGTGTATTTTACACCAGAAAAGCAGCAGTTCTGACTTAAGTCATTATGTAAGTGATAATCAATCCAAAGGGATGCTTCCAACCCTCTGTCACTAACCAAAATGTGTAAAAAGAGTTAGCCTCCTGAGAAACCCTTTATAATTTAGGACATCCACGGTAATGGTTCTTCTGGCAGCTATTGAAGGCAGTAAAAGGCTTTCAACACTTTCAACATCAGCACGACAAACAAGATTTACGTTTAAATTGATATCACAAAGAATGGTGTGATGTATGGCTTACCAGGGGCAGTTAGCATTTGATGTAGAATATGACACTAATGCTTTAAGTGACTACAGAGTTCCTTTGTAAAGTTTTGCCATCTTTCATCCACGGAAATTAACTTATTAGCCTGTTTACATGTGTCAAAGCCGGCATTTCTTTAACCCTCTTTTATGGGAAATTTGGAACTAAGTGAAATGCAGCTTTTAGCTAAACAGGGTATCCGAGGAATAATGAAAATTGTTTTAAGTTAACTAGGAGGAAATCAGACAGACCTGGATATGAATCCTGGCCTTAACATTGTACAGATGTGCAATTTAGGGGACATGACTTAACCACTTGCTACCTCAATTTCCACATCTGTCATGAGAAGCTTTCCGTGAATAGATAAAGGGTATGGATGCTGGCATGAGACTGCTTGGGTCTGAGTCCCAGCTGCTCTGCACAGGAATTGTTTAGCTATGTATATGCAACCTCTCTGTGCCACTGCAGTCACCTGTTGTAATGGTTTGCTAGGGCTGCCATAACAAAATATCACAGCCTGGGTGGTTTCAACAATGGAAATTTATTTTCTCACAGTCCTGGAGACTGGAAGACCAAGATCAAGGTTTTCATGAGATTTGGTATCTTCTGAATCCTCTCTCCTTGGTTTGAAGATGGCCTCATTCTAATTCCATCTTCGATGGGCTTTTTCTCTGTGTGGATACACCCCTGGTGTCTCTCTGTGTGAGAGACAAATTTCCTCCACTTGTAAGGACATCAGTCAAACTGAATTAGAGCTCACTCTAAGGACCTCATTTTAACGTAATCATCTCTTAAAAAGGTCCCATCTCCAAACACGGTCAGATTCTAAAATACTGGGGTTTAGATCTTGAACATATGAATTTTCACGGGAACACAATTCAGCTCGTGATATGTGTAAAATGGGGAAAATAACAGACTCTATTCACAGTAAGCATAAATAAATTGAGATAACTAATGTTTTAAAACAATGCCAGACAATTAGTTAAGTACTCAATATATGTTGGCCATTATTGTTATTCTAGCTTGCTTTGGACAAATAAAATAATCTTTATAAGACTTGCTAAAATAGAGAAAACAATAGTATCTGCTTATAGAGTGTTTGCGTGGACTAAAGACCTTGCATGTGAAGTGCTTGGCTCGGTGCCTGGTGTATCTCAAACTCTGAACAAAGGTAGTCACTAATAACACTAATAACTAATAACACTAATGTTGTTGCCATTGTTGTCATTGTAAATTATTATTTCCATGTACAAGATATTTATGCTTATTTCACATTATTTATTAAAACTGATATTTTGGATCATTAGTCTATATATTTTGTGTATGGGGAAATTGGATTTCAAAAAGTAATGGGTTTAACCAAATTTGTATAGCTATGGATGGCAAAGCCATGATTTAACCCTTCCTGATTAAAAACAAATTGTCTTACATCTGCACACTATCTCTGCTAACTGAAAAAATAAGAGATAAGAATGCAAGCCCCCATCCCAGAAAAGCAGATCAAATTGAACTCCTGGTACTTCTTTCCCCCCCCCAAATATTTCTCCTTGTTCACGTTCAAGTGAATGTTTTGCATAGATTCCTCTCTCCATTTGCTTTTTGTAACATTTACCATCAACTGTCTCACTCTCTTGTAATTATGTGATTACCAACTTACTTCTCCTAATAGACTGTGACCTCCTGAAAGGAAGGGGCTGTTCCTCATTCATTTTTACATTCCAGAATATGGTCAACAAACATTTGGTTAATGAGTGGATGAACTACAATTAAAACCATAAATATGCACTAAGGCCTCTTGATCATTCTTTTGAGTTGAAAATCTATTAAATATGGAGTCATTAGAAATTATGTAGCACCCCAACTTCTTAATATTTCTAATGACCCTAACTTAAGCTATGATTGGAATAGGGGTTTGATGTGGGGCAAGGAAGAAATTCAGAGTAGCAATTTTGTCATATTCAGTAATTTTTCAACATAAGCCTGCCTAAATTACTGCATAATCAGATATACTGCATTACTTTTAAGATTAATTTTAGCTCACTGTCCAAGACCTCTGGTCAGAAACTTAAATCTTATAGCAGGTTTGTCTTGTTTTCTCCTCTGAATCTACTTAACAACAGTCATTGAGAAGCAGAGAACTGATGTAATTTTCATGTGTGCTGGGGAAAACTACTATCTGTGAGTTTTCCACCTGAAATAATTTATTTCAATATGAATCAGTAACATTTATATTTGAAATGTCAAATTAAGGGGCCATTCTCATTAATGGGGATTCTAATGAAGAGTATGGTTAAGTGAAAGGCTGACTTTAGCAAATGCATTCTATGTGAATATATAATCTCGACAATTCTGAGGGAACAAAATATCAATGTTAAATGCAAAGATTTGGAGCCTGAACTACTGGAAAATTGGCAATGTTTTGATAGATCCAGGCAGCAGTTCTGCTCTGTAAGTAATGAGTGAGTTGGTGTATAGTATATTGGTGAATAACATAGGAAGAATGATGGCTTTGGTGAACTTGAATCACTCATTCAAACAACAGATTCTAGACTATAGAGATACAGATGATAAATTGATCCTTGTAGTGGTTTCAACAGGAACATCTCTTTAAGAAGATTTAAGGGCATTGCTTAGAGAACATTATTAACTCAGAACTCTCTACTTTTCACATAATCAGGATTGAGTTATTATTGTGGCTGCCTCTCTATATTATTGGTTTTGTCCAAATTCCATAAACAGTGAAAAGGACTTCTCATCCCAAAGCAGTTCCAAAACCAATGGCACTAGCAGCTTACTACAGAGCTGTAGACGACCATTTTCAAAAAAAAAGAAAAAAGACCATTTTCTCTGTCAATCAAGATTAGAATGAACAGGCTAATAATAAGAATATAATGCTGCTTTTTATGGAATAAGACCTAGATTGCCACTGCACTGGCTGCATAAGCCATCCTTTAGTACATGTTTGGTAGTAAAAAAACATATTTATCTATTCAGTTTTGGCAGAAATAGTTTTAGAGTCCTTCTAAGATTCGATTCCTTTCTAGCTTGTAATCTTTAACTCTGAACAAAACTCATAGGTATATTCTAATCATTATCTCTCCTACAACATTTACCATATTATCTCACCTTCACAAACTTCTTTAAAAATTAAGACCGAACTATATGATTCCACCTCTATAATCATTTAAGGATAGTATTTTTCATGGAGAAAAATCTTGATGAAAGTGCACATCTGTGAGTACTGTGAAAATTTGTCTTAAGGAGAAATTATTACGGATACAAAAGTATTTAAAAATTGCATCACTAAATATTAAGTCACATAGGCAAAACCTCGCACATTAACAGTGTGTGATCAAAGGAAAGCTAGAAGCTTCCCTGCTCCCCCCTCCTTTGACAGCTTTTCTCCCACTCTCTTGCCACTATACCTAATATGGACAGCATTCAAGTCACTCCTGTGGGGGTTGAAATACACTTCCAGAAATCTCTGCTAAAATGCATCCATAATACATATTAATATAAAAGCAAAGATATTCTTTATTACTATTAATATGAATTATTTTATTACTTATTATCTTTATAACTGAAAACACTACTATATAAGGGGAGCACAGGATATATAATTTTTATTGAGGAAAGATAACAGGAAAAAATAAATTCAAGAGCATGGTACGTGTATATGGCAGGGTGGTAGGGGCTGGAAGCACTGCTGGAGAGGGTGTCACTCTCTGTGGGACCCACATGACAAAGAGAAGGTTCAAAGTAGATGATGCATGGGAAATAAAGGTTGTGTACTTTGCAAATGTGTCTGGGGCTGTTTTGAGATCTCATAAGATAGTATATTAGGTATTTCATAGCACAGAACTCAAGGATAGTACTATAATGGGCTCCCAGCTTGATAAGATTCTAGCGCTGTTGTATGAATATACAGTATCATCATGTTTAAAATGTAGTATTCATTCCATTTATGCAATTTCTTTTCCCTAGATGTTTGTGCTTTCCAAGAGGATAAAATAAGAAAATAAACAGCTCAAATGGCTTTTCCTCCACACTTTTATCAGTTTAGAGAAATGGGATGTCAATAAATGAGGAAATCTAACATTTATAAAGGGCTAAAAGGGGCTGGGCATTATGCATAGGTACTTTATATATATAATCTTATTACATCTCACACCTCTCCTTTGAGGTAAGTATGATTATCTCCATCTATAGATGGGAAAATGGAAACTTGAAGACATTAAGTAACTTGCTTGAAGTCATACAGGTCACAGGATGAAAACAGAGAAGCAAATACCAGACTGTCTAATGTCATAATATTGCCCTTTACACTATCCTAGAATCAGAGAATTATGACACTGTATGGTCCTAAGAAGTCATCAACCTTATATCCCTTCCTCTAAGCAATTTTCTTAAATACTGGCACCTGTCAAGTTACTCAAAGGATATCCTCTTCACTCAAACAACAAAGCTGAAATAGAATGGTTTCTCTACCACCACCACCCCCTTTATTAAAAGTTTTAGGGTATGACACTGCCAAAGCATGGCCTTGTTAATATGTTGTCCATGGCAAATCTGCAAGAACATGAGGAAAACAGACGGAATCTCTCTCATACTAGAACAGTAAATCATCTCATCAGCTGCCTGCCCTAGGAGTGAGCATTCGGAAATGGAAATGCAAGCTATATTAGGTAAAATAGAGATCAGACCTACGTGGTCCCCATCAAAACAGAATACTGGTAATTATCCCTTGTGCTCAGAGAAAAAGTAAGACAAAGTAAGAAGAATTTCCTCTGTTTTATCTGGAAATTCAAAGTTTCCTATTCAAACAACTGTGTTACACAGACCTGAGCCGGATCTACTGCAAAGCTCTTGTGAAAACCTGCAATTTTTGAAATGTGGTCTGACGATGCATCGTATAAATGATCCTACCACAGAAGTGTTTTTCAAAGTCTGATGTGTGTAGGAATTACCTAGGCATCTTGTTAAATTACAGATTCTGATTCAAGAGTTCTGAGGTCAGTCTTGAGATTCTACATCTCTAACAAACTCCTAGGTGATGCCTATGATGCTGACCCCATGGTTTTTACTTTGAGTATAAAAGACCAAGATTATTTTTTACATTTTCCTATGGTTTGTTGTTATTAAGTAGTTGTGAAAGTCCTTAAACCAAGCTAACCCATTGAGTACAATTAAAAAAAAACAAAAAAAATCCTTTTCTGAAATTATTTGAAAATACTTTTGCCCACTCCTGAACCACCTAGTTTTTGTTCCTTATGACCTAACCTAACTTGTATTGATCCACAGGCTTCTGAGGTTGCAACTTGTAGTCACCTTGTGTCTTTACTCCTTTCTGATGAGGAATACATACTCCTAACACACCACATCAATACTTAGTTCATCTGTCCACTGGTTTCCTGTCACTGCTGTCATGTCACACTTCTTCTAGAGAAGAACACATTCAAAAACTCACTTCCTTTATTTTTCTGCTCCATGGAAAGGAGCTCTTGTCCAATTTCTCAGGTAACAACAAAAGAGAATTAACAATAACAACAAAAAGTTGTGTCAAAAAGTTCCAAAACTATATGAAGTCACTGAAAAATATGGCAGCTGTCATACGTAGAGTTCAAGTGGAAGTAGGTTGTTAAGCTTTAATACAAAGTGTACTGGATACAAAAAAATGAGTCTACGATACCTGTCTACCTCTTCTCATTAGACAATAAGCAACTTGAAAGAAGGGTCTTTATCATCTTCATCTTCATATCTAGCACAGAGTCTGACAAATAGGAGAATGGAGGTATGCAGTATATTTGTTTTTGTTTTGTTTTTGAATGACTGAAAGAAAAAATGAATGGGCAATCTAGGCTGGAGTTTTGATTCAATGGACTCATCTATAAAAGGAGCGATGTTAATTGTATAAGTGCAGTAGAGTTCCTATGTAATATAAGTAAGATAATAGCTATTAAACTAGTTTAAAACTTTAAAGCACTGGGTGTATGCAAGCACTTTTTATTGTATCTATTACTAACTATATCATTGGTGTTTCTCAAAATATGGAGGGCTAGAGATGGAAGACAGACAGACAATTTTAGAAGTTCAGGAAAGGCAACCCTTGGTTATCAAAATCCTATACATAATGCTTGCTATTTGAAATTCATTCATTAGGAATTATTTGTTTTATTTAAGTTTCTTCCCACTAAGCTTTCTTTTCCCTTACAGGAAAGTATCATATTAAGTTTATCAGTAGGCCGACATATGTCCAATTCTCCTAGACAATGTCAATTCATGCCTCTTGTCCTAATACCCCATTTGTCCCCCATTTAATGCCCCAAATTAATTTTATAAGGGCCTTCATTTAACAATCCATATAGTCATCCTACTTATTAGACAAATTTACAGCTTGGTGTCAAAGAATAAGTTCCATCTTTTGCCTAAGTACACAAGCTTGAAATGGAGAGATGAAAGCAGGAAGACAAGAATATGTTGATGGGTCTAACATGACACGATACAGAGTGTGAGGTTTGTATAATCTGGAAAGAATGGAGGGAATATAAGGATAACAAAGGAAAAAAGTATTTTAGCAAGGGAAGTCTGGGATCAGTGAATACCCACGTGGGCTCCCTCAATTCTTTGCTAAGGAACCATTTTGTTATGAAATATCTAGGGCAGAAGGTAGATATTTCCTTGAGATCGGTGAGGGGAATATTTATTTAGAAAGGATGGGAAATCAATACATCTCTGAGATTTGCCATCAGAGTCATTCAATTACTAATATAGATAATTAAACATTAATCTCCTTCTGCAACTCAAGAGAGGAGACCAAACAGAGAATGACTGATTTTAAAAGGAAAATAAAGTCAAAGGGATATGGTATCTGTCAGTAAGTAGACCACTACAACGAAAAAACACAGCCCATTTTATTCCAAGGAGGTGGAATGAAATACCCCTATATACACAAATGTATTTCTTTGAAGATGTCCCAGCTCTTGGAAGGAATACTAGGCAGAAAATCCTACATCAACACAATTCTTCCACTTTTAATAGCCAGGACAGGACAAAGAAAATCAGAGTTTTGTTGGTATTGGCTCGAGTATCAGATTTTATATAAAAGCTTGACAGCCTGCCCTGTTTGTACTACAGTGGGCTACAGGATATGTCACAAGAATTTATCAATGTGTTCTGCCCTTTGAGAGCACTTTTTCTCATATTTTCAATTTAATATTCACCATTGAACTGTTCTGTTCTATAAAAGGACTGACATTTTCCCAAATCTAGATTTAGATAATTGAAGACAACCAGCCTCAGGTGAATAACTGATTTAGAATTTAAGTGGCTTGCAAAGTTACAAATCAGGTTATCTATGCTTATCTCGAAAGAAAATTTCTCCACCCAAATATGTCACTGGTTCCTTAAGTTCCAATTCTGATAAAGACACTAGGCGTGTGATAAGATTCTTCCAGCAAGTGATGACTCTTGATGGTTGACGTGACCAGGGATCATTCCCTACAGGAAAAACCATCCAGAACAGAACAGATTATCCTTTGAATTTGAGTGCATCACTCCTTCCGCAGAAAAATGATATCTAGTTCTTCAAAGCAGGGCTAGGACAGCCTGGTGAGGGTGCAGTCACATGACTTTTTTATTTTTTTATGAAAGGTAGGGTTCTTTTTTTTTCTTTAAATTTGCCTATTTGAAATAATTTTAGGTTTACAGGAAAGTGGTAAAGACAATATAATGTACTAGTAACCTTCAACCAGCTTCCCCTAATTTTTGTATTATACAAAACCATGGTATGTTGGGGCGGAGCAAAATGGCAGAGTAGGAGGTCTGGATTTCGTCAGGTCTCAGGAATTCAGCTGAATAGGGATCAAACCATTCTGAACACCTACGAACTCAACAGGAGATCAAAGAGAAGAATACCAACAATTCTCTGAACAGAAAAGCAACCACTTACTGGAAGGTAGGACGTGCAGATAAGTGAATCCGAGGCGATATTCGGGAGGATAGACGGCGGGGGGAGGGGGCCCCCGTCGGCCACTTCTGGCAAATGAAAGAGCCACAGAGCACAAAATCGGAACTTTTAGAAGTCACCTCCGCTGAGGGACGTCGATCCAGTGCCTAAGCTGGGGGAGAAACCCTCGTGGGAGAGTGTGGTCTCAGGACCCTCGGGGTCACAGAAAGACCAGGGGTGCCTGAGTGCCACAGAGCTCCCAGGTATCAGAGCGGGGAAGCCGGCTGCAGAGATGGAGCCGAGGTGTGGGCTCTAAGCTTGGGGTTGCCATAAACTGTGATCGGTGACACAGTCGGGCGACTGCTCCTCCAGCAGGGACTGAAAAAGCGGCAGATCCGGGGAAACTCCCCTTCCATCCCCAGCTTACCCACTGCAGTAAGCTTTAAGTCTTTCATTCTTTAAAATTTTAGGGGGCACTTTCTTCTAACAGACAAAATACATCCAAAATCGAGTGTGTGGCACTGGTCTATGCACTAGCCTGATCATATTTGATCATATTCTGTTTTTTTTGTTTGTTTGTCTTGTTCTGCTTTTGATTGTTTTTATCTTTTTCTTTTTCTTTCTTTTTCCTTTTTCTTTTTTCTTTCTTTCCCTTTCTTTTCCCCTGATTGCAGGTCCTTTCTGATTTGTTTAGAGTATATTTGCTGGGGACGATATTAACCTGTTAGCATTTTCTTCTCTCATTCATCTATTCTAACCTGGACAAAATGACATGATGAAAAAAATCACTTCAGCAAAAAGAACAAGAGGTAGTACCAACTGCCAGGGACCTACTCAATATGGACATTATTATGATGTTGGACCTAAAAGTTCAGAATCATGATTTTAAAGATACTAGCTGGGCTTGAAAAAAGCATGGAAGTTATTAGAGACACCCTTCCTGGAGAAATAAAAGAACTAAAATCTAACCAAATCAAAATCACAAAGGCTATTAATGAGGTGCAATAAAAAATGGGGGCACTAACTGCTAGAATAAATGAGGCAGAAGAGAGAACTAGCCATACAGAAGACCAAATGATGCCTGACTGATATGAGGAATTCTTATCTCAGGAAACAAACTGAGGGTTCCTGGAGTGGTGGGGGGTGGGAGGGATGGGGTGAATGGGTGACGGACATTGGGGAGGGTATGTGCTATGGTGAGCTCTGTGAATTGTGCAAGACTGTTGAATCACAGATCTGTACTTCTGAAACAAATAATGCAATATATGTTAAGAAAAAAAAAGAAGATAGCAGGAGGGGAAGAATGAAGGGGGGAAATCGGAGTGGGAGAAAACCATGAGAGACAATGGACTCTGGAAATCAAACTGAGGTTTCTAGAGGGGAGGGGGGTGGAGGGATGGGTTAGCCGGGTGATGGGTATTAAAGAGGGCACATTCTGAGTGGAGCACTGGGTGTTATGCACAAACAATGAATCATAGAACACTACATCAAGAACTAATGATGTGATGTATGGTGATTAACATAACAATAAAAAATTTTTAAAAAAAGAAGACCTAATGATGGAAATAAAGAAGCTGAGAAAAAGAGAGATGAACAACTACTGGATCACGAGGGCAGAATTCGAGAGATAAGCGATACGATAAGACGAAACAACATTAGAATAATTGGGATCCCAGAAGAAGAAGAAAGAGAGAGAGGGCCAGAAGGTATATTGGAGCAAATTATAGCAGAGAACTTCCCTAATGTGAGGAAGGAAACAGGCATCAATATCCAGGAGGCACAGAGAAACCCTCTCAAAATCAATAAAAATAGGTCAACACCGAGACATCTAATAGTAAAACTTACGAGTCTCAGAGACAAAGAGAAAATCTTGAAAGCAGCTCGGGAGAAGAGATATGTAACCTATAATGGTAGAAACATTACAGTGGCAACAGACCTATCCACAGAGACCTGGAAGGCCAGAAAGGACTGGCATCATATCTTCAGAGCACTAAGAGAAAAAATGCAGCCAAGAATACTATATCCAGCTAGGCTGTCATTGCAATTGAAGGAGAGACAAAAAGCTTCCAGGACAAAAAAAAACTAAAGGAATTTGCAAACACGAAACCAGCCATACAAGAAATATTGAAAAGGGTCCTCTAAGCAAAAAGAGAGCCTACAAGCAGCATAGACCAGAAAGGAATACAGACAATATACAGTAACATTCATCGTGAGGCAATACAATGGAACTAAATTCATATCTTTCAATAGTTACCCTGAATGTAAATGGGCTCAATGCCCCAATCAAAAGACACAGGCTATCAGATTGGATTTAAAAAAAAGACCCATCGATATGCTGTCTACAAGAGACTCATTTTAGACCCAAAGACACCCCCACATTGAAAGTGACAGGGTGGAAAACCATGTACCATGTTAATGGATACCAAAAGAAAGCTGGGGTGGCAATCCTTCTATCAGACAAATTAGATTTTAAAACAAAGACTGTAATAAGACATGAGGAAGGAAACTATATCCTACTTAAAGGGTCTATCCAAAGAGAAGATCTAACAATTGTAAATATCTATGCCCCTAATATGGGAGCAGCCAATTATATAAGGCAATTAATAACAAAAGCAAAGAAACACATTGACAACAATACAATAATAGTGGGGGACTTTAACACCCCCCTGACTGAAATGGACAGATCATCTAAGCAAATGATCAACAAGGAAATAAAGACTTTAATGACACACTGGACCACATGGACTTCACAGACATATTCAGAACATTCCATCCCAAAGCAACGGAATACACATTCTTCTCTAGTGTCCATGGAACATTCTCCAGAATTGATCACATCCTAGGTCACAAATCAGGTCTCAACCAGTACCAAAAGATTGGGATTATTCCCTGCATATTTTCAGACCACAATGCTTTGAAACTAGAACTCAATCACAAGAGGAAAGTCGGAAAGAACTCAAATACATGGAGGCTAAAGAGCAGCCTACTAAAGAATGAATGGGTCAACCAGGAAATTAAAGAAGAATTTAAAAAATTCATGGAAACCAATGAAAATGAAAACACAATTGTTCAAAATCTTTGGGATACAGCAAAGACAGTCCTGAGAGGAAAGTATATAGCAATACCAGCCTTTCTCAAGAAACAAGAAAGGTCTCAAATACACAACCTAACCCTACACCTAAAGGAGCTAGAGAAAAAACAGCAAATAAAGCCTAAACCCAGCAGGAGAAGAGACAGAATCAAGATCAGAGCAGAAATCAATGAACAAGAAACCAAAAGAACAGTAGAACAGATCAACGAAACTAGGAGCTGGTTCTTTGAAAGAATTAACAAGATTGATAAAACCCTGGCCAGACTTATCAAAAAAAAAAGAGAAATGACCCAAATCAAGAAAATCACGAATGAAAGAGGAGAGATCACAACCAACACCAAAGAAATACAAACAATATAAGAACATATTATGAGCAACTGTATGCCAGCAAATTAGATAACCTGGAAGAAATGGATGCATTCCAAGAGATGTATGAACTACGAAAACTGAACCAGGAAGAAATTTAGAGTTGGAAATTGAAGCAGTCATCAAAAATATCCCAACAAACAAAAGCCCAGGGCCAGATGGCTTCCCAGGGTAATTCTAACAAACATTTAAAGAAGAATTAAGACCTGTGCTCCTGAAAATGTTCCAAAAAATAGAAATGAAAGGAAAACCTCAAAACTCATTTTATGAGGCCACCATTACCTTGATCCCAAAACCAGACAAGGACCCCATCAAAAAGGAGAATTACAGACGAATCTCCTTGCTGAGCATGGATGCAAAAATTCTCACCAAAATACTAGCCAATAGGATCCAACAGTACATTAAAAGGATTATTCACCATGACCAAGGGGGATTTATCCATGAGCTGCAAGGTTGGCTCAACATCCGCAAATCAATCAACGTGATAAAATATATTAACAAAAGAAAGAACAAGAATCATATAATCCTCTCAATAGATGCAGAAAAAGCATTTGACAAAGAACAGCATCCTTTCTTGATCAAAACTCTTCAGAGTAGAGGGATAGAGGGTACATACCTCAATATCATAAAAGCCATCTATGAAAAACCCACAGCGAATATCATTCTCAATGGGGAAAACCTTAGAGCTTTTCCCCTAAGGTCAGGAACGCGGCAGGGATGTCCACTATCACCACTGCTATTCAACATAGTATTAGAAGTCCTGGCCACAGCAATCAGACAACAAAAAGAAATCAAAGGCATCCAAATCGGCAAAGAGGAAGTCAAACTCTCACTCTTTGCAGATGATATGATACTGTATGTGGAAAACCCAAAAGTCTCCACCCCAAAACTCCTAGAACTCATACAGGAATTCAGTAAAGTGGCAGGATATAAAATCACTGCACAGAAATCAGTGGCATTCCTATACACCAACAACAAGACAGAAGAGAGACAAATCAAAGAGTCGATCCCATTTACAATTGCACCCAAAACCATAAGATACCTAGGAATAAATCTAAGCAAAGAGGCAAAGGATCTGTACTCAGAAAACTATAAAATACTCATGAAAGAAATTGAGGAAGACACAAAGAAATGGAAAACCGTTCCATGCTCATGGATTGGAAGAACAAACATTGTGGAGATGTCAATGCTACCTAGAGCAATCTACACATTCAATGCAATCCCCATCAAAATACCATCCACTTTTTTCAAAGAAATGGAACAAATAATCCTAAAATTTGTATGGAACCAGAAGAGACCCCGAATAGCCAGAGGAATCTTGAAAAAGAAAAGCAAAGCTGGCGGCATCACAATTCTGGACTTCCAGCTCTATTCCTAAGCTGTCATCAAGAGAGTATGGTACCAGCACAAAAACAGACACATAGATCAATGGAACAGAATCGAGAGCCCAGAAATGGAACCTCAACTCTATGGTCAACTCATCTTTGACAAAGCAGGAGAGAATATCCAATGGAAAAAAGACAGTCTCTTCAACAAATGATGTTGGGAAAATTGGACAGCCACATGCAGAAGAATGAAACTGGACCATTTCCTTATACCACACACAAAAATAGACTTCAAATGATTGAAAGACCCAAACGTGAGACAGGAGTCGATCAAAATCCTAAAGGAGAACACAGCCTGCTGCCTCTTCGACCCCAGCCGCAGCAACTTCTTCCTAGAAACTTCGCCAAAGGCAAGGGAAGCAAGGGCAAAAATGAACTATTGGGATTTCATCAAGATAAAAAGCTTTTGCACAGCAAAAGAAACAGTCCACAAAAACAAAAGACAACCCACAGAATGGGAGAAGATATTTGTAAATGACATATCAGATAAAGGGCTAGTATCCAAAATCTATAAAGAACTTATCAAACTCAACACCCAAAGAACAAATAATCCAATCAAGAAACAGGCAGAAGACATGAACAGACATTTTCCAAAGAAGACATCCAAATGGCCATCAGACACATGAAAAAGTGCTCCACATCGCTCAGCATCAGGGAAATCCAAATCAAAACCTCAATGAGATATACCACCTCACACCCGTCAGAATGGCTAAAATTAACAAGTCAGGATACGACAGATATTGGCGGGGATGCGGAGAAAGGGGAACCCTCCTACACTGTTGGTGGAAATGCAAGCTGGTGCAACCCCTCTGGAAAACAGTATGGAGGTTCCTCTAACAGTTGAAAACAGAGCTACCATACAATCCAGCAATTGCACTACTGGGTATTTACCACAAAGATACAAAGGTAGGGATCCAAAGGGGTATGTGCACCCCAATGTTTATAGCAGCAATGTCCACAATAGCCAAACTGTGGAAAGAGCCAAGATGTCCATCGACAGATGAATGGCTAAAGAAGAAGTGGTATATATACACAATGGAATATTATGCAGCCATCAAAAGGAATGAGATCTTGCCATTTCCAACGGCGTGGATGGAACTGGAGGGTGTTATGCTGAGTGAAATAAGTCAATCAGAGAAAGACATGTATCATATGACCTCACTGATATAAGGAATTCTTAATCTCAGGAAACTGAGTGTTGCTGGAGTGGTGGAGGGTGGGAGGGATGGGTGGCTGGGTGATAGACATTGGGTAGGGTATTTGCTATGGTGAGCACTGTGAATTTTGCAAGACTGTTGAATCATAGGTCTGTACTTCTGAAACAAATAATGCAACATATGTTAAGAAAAAAGAAAAAGAAGAAAGCAGGATGGGAAGAATGAAGGGGAGTAAGTCAGAGGGGCAGAGGAACCATGAGAGACGATGGACTCTGAAAAATAAAGTGAGGGTTCTAGAGGGGAGGAGGGTAGGAGGATGGGTTAGCCTGGTGATAGGTATTAAAGAGGGCACAATCTGCATGGAGCACAGTTACGCCAAACAATGACTCATGGAACACTACATCAAAAACTGATGATGTAATATATGGTGATTAACATAACAATAAAATAATTTTTAAAAATTTTTAAAAAATGATATGTTTATTGAAAGTAAGAAATTCATAATGCTGGTATAACACCAAAATATTTTCACCAGTTTTCTCACTAAAGCTAATTTTCTGTTCAGGATCTTATAGTATATTACAGTGTTCTGTCATGTCATGTTAGAGCAATTGTCATGTCTCCTTAGTTGTGACAATTTATCAGTCTTTCTGTGTTTTTCTTGACCTTGATCCTCTTAAGAGAGCCAATCAGTTATTTCATAAAGTGATGTTCAATTTGAGTTTGTTTAATGATTTCTCATGTCTGTATGGGGTTTATTGCTTTTTGGAAGTATACATGAAGTGAAGTCCCCCTTTTATCATATTATATTGGAGAATCTTGTTATCAACATTATTGAGCATGTTAAAATTGATCATTTTGTTAAAGTGATGTCACCAGTTTTCTCCACTGTAAGGTTAATTATTTTTTTTTCTTTTGATACCATATTTGTTCCAAGTGAGTCATGAAGTAGAGGTCACACCTCAATAAACATGTTCATTTGTTTTTAATAAATGACAGAGGTCCTACCTTGAGTCTCTGTTGTGGTCACTGCCATCATGCCCAAGCTATAGGACATAACTGAACTGACAGGAGTCTCCCTGAAAGAATGGCTAAGGAAATTTGATTTCTTTTGACCCAATCCCCAAATACTAAGTGTCTCAATCATACAGAGGTAGGGAGAACTACAAACAAAAATTTAACAGTGGTTTCCTATGACTGTTCTAAGATACTGGAAAACAAACAGCTCTGATCTGCCATTACATTTTTGAGTAGAATACAAAAAGAAAAAAAATTCCCCTATTTTACAAAAATATCTGGGCAAACCAAAGAACTGAATGCAACAGTGCAGACAGCAGTAGGAACCTGCATAGCAAGTATATTCCATGACCAGTAGAAGGGGCGCAAACACACAGTGGGTGCAGAGCAAGGAAAGGATATCTGCTATGTTGGGGTCATGATGGAATCTGAAGGAGGGCAAAGGGATAATGAAAAAAAAAATGAAACTGTGGGGTCCATTACTTAGGAGGTTAAGAAATAAAAAAGACGAGAGTAATTTCTTGAGGTGGGGGGACAAGTATAAAACTTGCAGAACCCTCATGGTAAATGTTCAAAGCCTTCGAGATGCTTTCAACAATACTGTTAAAAAAGGGGTAAGGGGGACATAACAGTAGCTGAAGTGTCTACATCAGAAAGTAGAGATTCTAAATAAATTATTCAAAATGTGAGAGAAATTCACTTGGGATGTATATATATAAAATTTTGTCCTTATTAAAAATCAAAATAATCACTCTGTCACACCTCACACATTATTTTCCTTTGGAAATAGTGAAACTTCAAACTAGGCATATGCTCAGACTCACAGAAGTTCAGTTTTTCCCTGCAGCAAGCTTGCTGAAGAAATTCTAAAACTCAAAACCTATTTTACAACAATAGCTGAAAGTCTAGTGGGTGAGACTGGGAAATAATTCAATTAGAGACATATTTAGATGGATCTTACTTTTCATCCTCTAAGTCCAACTGCTGTCTAAATTTCAGAGGAATAATGTCAAATGCCCTACCTAACACGTATGGATCTTCATGCAAAATATTAGAACAATGTCTCCAACTACAACTCAAGAGAAGAGTCTTTATATTGTGTAATATATAAATAGTAAACCACTTAAAATGAGCATATTTTGGTTTGTTTACTCATTACTGCTCCTAACAAAATTATCTCTTCTCTAAAACAAATTATTAGACTCAGGCAACATGGCAGACTGTACTCAAACAGTTTACTAATTATAAACACACACGCAAAAAGATGCTTGATAAGGTATTTAAAACACACAGCCAAGTCAGATGAAAAAAAGACAAATCAGTCCCCCAGGTGCTTAAAACAAAGAAATAAAACCAAAATGATAGGCAAGGTTGATAAAGCAGGTTATCCATGAGATGTTTAGACCAAGAAGAAATTCTAAGGATATAACTATGAATAAGAGTTAGACAGGAAAATAGAACCTCACCAGTTGCTTAAGCCTTGAGCCCTCAAGATACGACCAATCTTCATGATGTAAAAAAATATCTCATCCAATATCCCAGCAAAGAAAAGTTACAAAAGTTTTTCTTCTTTCTGGGCTTTGGGTGGGGAAATAAATATAAAAGCAGCAAGCATTCATGTATGTGAGTATGGAATCCTAATTTATAACACCTACATGATACAAGAACCACAAAATAAGAAATATACAAAATCTAGTAGAGCCACTGAAATTCATGGGATCTCTAACAGAAACCAAACAAAGGTATTCAAATGCTTTGATAATTCAGGATATACAGAAACCATACAGAATAAAAAAAAAAAAAAACTGAACAGGGGTTCACACGCACATACACACACACTAATCAGAGTGCATGAGGAAACAAAATATTGTTAACTGTCTACCCATAAATAAAAATAGCACAAAAACTGAGACAAATTGGATAATCTGCAAGGGACTATTACATAGTATGCTTAAAACATTGACAGGTATAGGGGTGCCTGGGTGGCTCAGTTGGCTAAGCATCCAACTCTTGATTTTGGCTCAGGTCATGATCTCTGGGTTGTGAGATCAAGCCCCCTCAGGCTCTGCACTAGACGTGGAGCCTGCTAGGGATTCTCTCTCCCTCTCCCACTGCCCCTCCCCTCCAAAAAAAAAATTGTTGACAGGTATATTTTGAAGGACTAGAAACCAAGTCAAAAGAATAGGACACTATAAAATAAGTGTGGACAGATTTTACATAGACACACACTGAATTTCTAGATATAAAATATAATCATTAAAATAACACTCATAGGTATATTAAGCAGAGCCAATAATAATAAAGTAAAAGATTAACAGAAAATTATAAAAAGGAATATAGAGTTATAATTATTAAAAAAAAAGGGAGAGAGAGAAACTGGGACGGCTGGGTGGCTCAGTCGGTTGAGCATCTGACTCTTGATTTCGATTTAGGTCATGATCTTGGGGTTGTGAGATCAAGCCCCCTCAGGCTCTGCACTGGGTGTGGAGCCTGCTTGGGATTCTCTCTCTGCCTCTCCCTCTGCCCCTCCCCCGCCTCTCTCCCTCTAAAAAGAAAAAAGAGAGAAAGAGAGAGAAAATTAGATGAATATAGTACAAAGACATAGAAATGAAAAACATGAAATGGAGATTAAGAAAACTTGGAAAGTAGTAGATGATCCAACACAATTTGAATTGAACTTCATAAGAAAAAATGGAGAAAATATTTTTGACAGAGAAAGCTGTTATTTGAGGAGACATCATCTGTGAATTCTCATCATCTAAAAAGGCAAGAGTTCTTGGATAGAAGAAAGAAACCAATTTCTAATTAGGCAATATAAATAATTATAAACCCATACAAGGAAACTTTGTGTGGTACCTGCATAATTGCCCAAAGAAAACTTAATTGATTAGGAAAGCAGGAAGCAAAACTATTTTTTATACATAATATATTAAAAATAACAAAAAACAAATTTGTAGATTAGGTCCAACTATAATCTGAAAACAAATGATTAAGAATGTCTGCTTTGAATTTTAGGACAAAATGAAATTAGGTATTCCAACGACTCTTACTTCATTAAAAGGATATCTCCTCTACAGTAATAAATCAGAGCCTTTGATCAAGCTGTTTTCAAAACTGTGGCAGTCCTAACCATCCTGCAGAGTTGCCTCAAGCCAGCAAGATATGCAAAGGCTAATTAACGGGATTGGCCTTTAATTTAATTCTCATGCCCACTTTGACTTAAGCAGGTATGTAGTTATCAGTCTTATACACTTAATTTCTCTATAAGTTTTTCTTGGAAGAAAGATTTATGTAGTTTTTTACAAAGTTTGAATATCAATATTGTGTGCCAATGTCTAGAGCCTAAAGCAAAATAAAAAAATAAAAATAAAAAAATAATAGTAGTAATAATAACCATGGAGAGTTTTTATGAGGTTATATAATAAAAACCTTACATTTTAAAGAGTATTAATAATTATATGATGACTACTAACACTATGTCAAACACTCTTGTGGGCACTTTATATGCATCATCACATTTAATATTATAGCATTTTGATGTGTTATAAATTACTATGCCTATTTTCTGTCTCTGCTTATTTTACTTATATTCATCACTGAAATGTTCCTGACTTTCCCTTTATCTCCCGTGCTCACTTTTTCCCAATTAATGACTCTTTCCTCTGGATTCTAAAAGCGGCTACCCCTATTAGGGTACTTGTTGCACTGTAATATATTCAGTGTGCAGTGTATGTTGCCTATCTTCCCCCTTGTCTGTGTACTCACTGAAGGACACCACCAAAGTTTGGTTAATGATATTGTTAAGCAGAAGGGGACAGGAGTAAAGATGTATATGGGAATAGTCCATGTAACTTCTATTTGTTACATTTCTACGAAGTTATTCTAGGCACATCATGTTCCCTCCTTTACTTTTGAGAAATAAGTAAAAGTAACCACATTTTACTAATGAGGATGCTGAGGCCTCAAGTGGTCAAAGGACTTGTCTCTAGTCACTTAAATATGCTATGTTTGAAGACCAGCTTGCTTGGGTCCTAAATTCTTCCTCCTTCTGCATTTCATGGAACTTATTAAACATTTTTTAGTGAATTAAATTTTTATTCACAAAGTTGTTGTGACCCCCAAGTCTAGGATTTCCTTTATTCTCTTTATAGACGTATACTGATTATTTGTAGTACAAGAACAGGATATAGTAAGCAACCTCTGCTGCCTACAGAAGCCCTCTAAAATACAGGTTCCAGAGATCTTATTTAATAGCTGTGGTAGCTTTAGTAATGATCCCAATTTATTTCATATATTCCCCCTGGTTCCCTAGCTCAATCTCACCAGCTCTGGCCAATTGCTGTAAGTGCAAGTAATATATGTCACTTTGATGTCAAAGAATATGAAAACAGTGTGAGAAATCCATGCATGATCCTCCCTGCCTCACCAGGCAGAACATCCATCTTGGGGAATATCCATCAGCCTGAGTCCCTGAGGGACTGTGTGGAGCAAGCACTCTGCAGATGTGAGCTGAGCAATTAGCATGAATGAGAAACAAACCTTATGAGTGAAGTCACTAATGTCCAAGAGTTAATCTGTTAGCAGGACACAACCTAGATGATCATGGCTATGACAGTAGCAATTGACAAATGATAACTTGATACCTTTTAAAAGAAATATATCCCCCAGTGTATTACTATGTACATATGTGTACATAAATATTATATGCCTCTTTCCAAAAAGAGATTTTAGGCATTTGCCTTTGTGCCTATTTTATACAATGAGTCTTGCTCCCAACAGATAGCTGATTTTTCTTTCTGACATTCTAAAATAAAAGACTGGGTCACCTTGTAGTGTTATTTGTAATACAAAATAGAGAGAAGAGAATTTTAACTATTATAATTTCAAACCAAAAGCAAGTTTGTCCCAGGGGACTTGATACAACAATTATTCTGCCAAAGAACTGTTGATTTTGGAAATCAGAATCCAAATTACGACTATTGTCTTTAAAGTAATAGGTGTACGGTTCTCTGCATTATTTAGCTATCAAATAGAGATTTCAATAATCTTTGTAACACTGAACAGTATTTCCATGTCCTGTGATATATTATGTTTCTATTAGCTCAGTTCAATTCAAAAAATAATATTTATTGAACACTATTCTGTATTAGGAACATCACTATGGATATGATAAATTAATGATCCTTTCTTATTTTGTAAGAGTTTATAGTCTAGAAGAACAGTGAGACACATTAGAAAATAATTCCAAACAAAATGATAACATCACACAGGGAACATACATGAAGGAAAACATTACTCAACCTATGTGAGCAGGAGGATAAGACAAAGCTTCTTTGGGAAGGTGGCACCTATGCTGTGAAAGATCAGTAGGAATTAGGAAGTCAATAGAAGGGAAACGAAATTTTAAATAAAGAGAACAATATGAACAATAGCAGGAAGATTCAACATAATAGCCTGTTCTGACTGTAAGTAATTCTATACTGTTAGGTTATGACACATAAAGCACAGACTATCAGGAGACAGGATTATACAGGTTTCCCATCATTTTGTAATCATATGTAGCCACTACAAGTTTCTATAAAGAGAAATAATATAATCAGATTTATATACCAGGTAGATCACTCTGGTGACAGTATGAAGGAAGTGTTGGAAGGCATTTTTTTTTAAGAAAATAGTTTGGGGAAAGAAGTAATCTTCATTAAACACTAAAAATAATCAAAGCTTTATTTATAGCACAATGAAGTTTGTTTCATGATTTACTGAAACCATGTGTTATTCTCAGAATTGACTCAGACTAGGTAGCTATTGTACTAATAATCACCCCCCAAACTATGTCGATTATTTTAAATTCCAATGAAGTTTTTTTTCTATACATATATAAACATTTGATGAGCTAAAATCAATGAAGGGGTTAGACAATGTTAACAAAGGAAAGTGAAATAGCAAATCCCGTAAATCTGATCATTGTCAAAACCAAGCAGAACAATTCAGTCTTCTAGTGTGGTGTTTTCCTAGTCCGTTTTTGTTTTTTTGTTTTTTTTTTTTTTAGTCTTGGATTATTAATCCTCTTCTGCTTTTCTAGCTAGATACCACCATATGGATAAAAATATCTACATACAAATATACTATCTGAATAACTCACTGAAAATACATTTCATAATGCAATCTTTAGAATATTACTTAGCAAGCAATTAGTAAGTGATTATTCTGAGGCCAAGAAAATATAACATGATATGAAGCACTTACAGGAAATAGCATACAAATCCACTGAGTAATGTGCTCTCTTTCTTCCAAAAAAAAAAAAAAAAGAAGGAGAAGTAGAAGAAGAAAAAGGAAATATTGAGTTTATAAAGGTAATGCCTAAGTATCAGGGGATGTAAATATCTGTTGAAGTTTAAATGGATATTATAAGACAGTAAGGGATGGATGGGGTAAATGATTTAACACAAATAAGAGTCCAGCCTACCGCTTTTCCAATGTGGCAGAGACTGAGTCATTCCCCTTTTTTCCTTGGTACAAAACAGATAACATTTGCCAGCTTCTCATGCAGTTTTGGCCAATTTAACTATAGTGGAGTTGATATGTGTCATTTCTGTTATTGGTCCACTAAAAAAAAATAAATTAAAATCAAAACTCTCAAAGGCAATCATTCACACCCTCATACCCCTTATCTTGCAAATGAATCCAGTGGTGCAATGGAAGTCACTGGAGCCCTTGGTGATATCAGAACACATCATATCGGATTTTTTTTTCCCTTTTGGTAGGTAGCAGGTTTAGTAAGCAAGGGAACTTACATACAAGGTTTGTCTTGGGCAGGAAGACCACCAGTACATCTCTGACCGGCCTGCGACATCTTAAAGCTTTATACAGAAGCTCATCTGATTGGATTTTACATAACCGAACTTCAGTTGGATTAAATCACTGATCACTAAGATTTGGAGATCTGTTTGTTAAAATAGCTAGTATTATATGCCCTAAATAATGTAGGTAATACAATAAAAGTACATGAGTGGTGAGAGAACCCATCTTTCTCTTTAGAGTATATGTGTACGTGTGTGTTTATATCTGCATGTGTATTTGTGTATATACATTCACATATAGTTATATATATATCAAGACTAATGCATAAATCAAATATTAATGAATAATGTATTGTGAGAACCCACTATAAATTATTCATTGATATGAAGACAAGAATATTCTGCTATGATTAGTGCTTTTTTCTCCCTGAAAACAGACATATGTGGGAAGATAAATTGTATTCCGATGTTTCTTTGGAGAGTATGGAATAAGAATGAGAGAGAATGAAAGAACTGAAGCAGAGGATCAGGAAGATAGATACCAGCGGTTTCAGGCTGTTAGGAAGGCATAATTACTAAGAGTCTGCCAAAAAGATTCAAGGAAAGATTTTTGTTTTGTAACAAATTGTAATTAATCATATTTGGGGGTTAAAAAATAAAGACAGACAAGATACTGAACTTTGAAAGGAGAGTAAGCAACACATAAACTTAAGTTTGCAAAACTGTATAAGCACTCACAGCGCAAACAAGATAGTGCAGACAAGGCAGGAAAGTAGCTTGATGCTGTGATTAAAATGCCATCGCCATGCATGTTACACCAAGATAGTCAGGGTTGTTCTTAATTTTGTTATCCTTATGAATTCCTTGTGACTTTTTAAATATCATAACATTAATATATTTAAATTTAAGTTTATTTATATAGCTAATTTTCTATACTTTTTCTCAGTTTGTTCAGTTTATGAGAATAATAAAATATTTTTTCCACTAGGATATGGGTAGGGCACATCCCCTACCAAGATATCCCCCTGCACTATCATTATTATAAATGACTTATATCTGGAAGTTATTTACATCTGAAAGCAGAGTATTTTCAGCAGAGATGTAGAGAATTAAATGGATTAGAGAACCAGTTAGAGATAAAACAAAGGACGTCGTGATGACTGAATGTAGTTGAACAAGGAGAGAAGAAATTCAAGATTATGTCCAAATTTTTCACTTGGGTGACTTGGGTTCGGTAGTACAATTTATTTGAGTTAGATATCATAAGAAGAAGAGAAATTCTTGTGAGATACGTGACTTCACTTTTGGACAAAATGAAATTCCATTGTTTGTGCGATATCCAAGTGAAGGTGTCAAAAAAATTAGAAATGGATATAAAACTTAGAGCAGGAAAGTCTGGGCTGAAAGTATGCATTGACAGCCATAAAAACATACGTGGTAAGTGTAGCAGTAGGAAAGGATTTTATCACCTTTGAATGATGTCAGAATGACCTTAAAAAGTGATGAGTAAATATACCAGCATTTTAGACATGGAAAGAGCAACGATGGATTGACAAAGATTAAAAGCTAGGAGCACACAATGTGTTGGTCAGGATGTAGAACAATAGGACAATAGGAACTCCTGCATAATGCAGATAAAAGAGAAAACTGGTACATTAATTTAAAAATTCACCTTGGAATTCTTTTGTAAAGTTGAAAGTATTCATATCACATAATTTAACAATTGCTATTACAAGTAAATACCTTAAAAAATAAGGTAACATACCTAAATGTTTATGCATGTGCATCAGACATGTATAAGAACATTTATATCAGTATTCTTTGTAAAAGAAAAAAATCCAAGGGCTCATCTAAAAGAAAATTGATAATGTGTGGAATTTCAATAACGTCTAATAGTGAAAATTAATTACAATTTCAAGATGAATGAATCACAAATAATACTGAGTAGGGAAAGAAAGGGAAGAATACATACAGCATGCTGCCATCAATATGAAATTGAAAGCATGTAAAACTTTCAGTATTTTGATACATATGTACATATATAGAAAAACTATAAAGAGAAACAGAGCAAGAATCACAAATATCAGAATGATAATTAACTTTGCTGGGAGAGAGAAAGATACAGAGAACACATTATTTTATATGGACAAAGTATTAGAAAATAAGAGCAGACTTTAAAAAAAAAATGAGATGGGAAGATAAGTTAAAACTCACAAAGAAAACTGAAAGAGAGCTACCAGAGAAGTAAGACAAAGAGCTGGAGAACACTACTGGGGAAGCAATGTCCAGAGAATGGCAATATTTTGAGATGAAAAAGTAGTTATCAAAATCTGGTAACTAGGGACACTTGGGTGGCTCAGTCAGTTAAGTGTCTGATTCTTGATTTCAGCTCAGGTCATGATCTCAGGGTCGTGAAATCAATCCTATGATGGGCTCTACACTGAGAGTGGAGCCTGCTTAAGATTCTTCTACTTCTCCCTCTCCCTCTAACTCCTCCCCCCACATCACTGCATGCACCTGCACTCTCCCTTAAAAAAAAAAAAATCTGGGGGGCCTGGGTGGCTCAGTTGGTTAAGCAACCGCCTTCAGCTCAGGTCATGATCCTGGAGTCCTGGGATCAAGTCCCACATCGGGATCCCTGCTCAGCAGGGAGTCTGCTTCTCCCTCTGACCCTCCTCCCTCTCATGCTCTCTCTCAAATAAATAAAATCTTTTTAAAAAATCTGATAACTAATCAGGAAAAATAAATCAGAAAGCCATTAAGATATTTAGCATCAAATACGTAACTGGTAATACTAACTAGAGTAAATTCAATAGAGTCAGTGGATTGGAAGCCAGAATGCATTTTTTTTTTTTTTGAGAAATAACTGGAAGGTGAAGAAGTGGGAAGAGGAGAGTCAAAAGGGTAATAGCTGATCCTGGAGCGTTTAAAGAATAGATGTTTAAAATTGGAGAGCTTTGGACTTACTAAGTATTTCGGAGAAGGAGCATATAGAATGTGGAAGATTCAAAAGTACAGAAAGTAAAAGGATCAATTCTTGAAGTCAGTGAAGTGCTCGAGATAGAGGGAGATGATCTGATCTAGACTACAGATAAGAAGCTTCAGCTTTTGGTTTTAGCAGACAGGCCTCTACCATACTGATTCTTCAACTCAGAACAGTTTTGAAAGCTGAAAACAAACAAACAAAAATAGTTGAAGACTTAGAATCCAAAGGAGCCAGGATTTGAGAGGGCCAAGATGGGCATTGGCTGGTTCCTAGCACAAAAAAATAGAGGCCATGCAAAATTCAGCAGTTTAGGCCTTCAGTGGCCTCACTGGACTCAGGATATGGAAGTTAGAGCTCAGAGGTGCTAAGCCAAGATCCTGGAGTAGAGAAAAATGCCCAACCTGTTCCATTTGAGGTATCTGACCAAGCAGACAGAACGAGCTGGGTAGCTAAAGAGCTGAGCAGAAATTTTAGGAATCTGGTAGTGTTTGAGAAACAAAGGTAGAGATTCAGAACCAACAGGGTGGAAGAAACTTGATAATAGCCCCAGGCTTTTGGTGGAAACGCAAAAGTTAAACACTAGGAATAAGGCTTATTTTAGGAGTAAGAGAAACCATCTGCCACACTCCATCCCCACAATATCTGCTTTCCCGGATTTTTTTTTTTTAACCTGTCTCTGGAGGGGAAAAAATATATATATATTATCATCCTGACCCTCTACAATATCCATACTCAATGGCTGGCATTCAATAAAAATCGCCAGGCATGCCAAGAAAGGATAAAAAGACAACCTCCCCTCTCTCCAAATGAAATAAAATAAAGAACCAATAAGTGATCCTGATATTACAGTTATCAGACAGGAATATTTCTTTAAACTACAAAATATTTAAGAAAACAGAGAAAACATGAAAAAGACTTAAAAGGAAAAACATGAAATATTTGCAGTAACTTATTTTAAAAACTAGATTAGCCTCGACAAGAAGCAGATTACTGAATTAAAAGATAGGACAATGGCGAAAGCACAGATTGGAGCACAGGAAAGAAAACAGAGGAAAGAGACATAAAAACAGGTTAGAAAGATATCCATGGATCTGGGGCCTCACAAAGAGAGGAGAAAGAAAATGGAACAGGTAAAATAATTTGAAAAAATACCAGCAGATAATTTTCCAAATATGATCATAGACATCAACCCAGAGACCTAAAAGGTCAGCAAACACTAACCACGCTAAATGCAAAAAACAAGCAAACAAAACAAAAACAAAAACAAAACACACTTAGACACATCATATATTTGCTCATGAGCAAACAGAAAGTCCAAGAATAGGAGAAATAAACAGTGTAGTGATGAAGTCAAAATAGCAGTTTTCTTTACGGGATGATATTGGCCACCAAGGGCATAAGGGAGGTTCTGGCATACTGGTTACCATTCTATTTTTTTTTTTTTATTGGGATAGTAATTAAACGGGTATATTTATCAGGTAAAAAATTAATCTAACTGACACTCTGTTTATATTTTTTACACATGTCCTACTTCTATAAAAAGTTTATTTAAAATAAAAGCCCATGAACTTTTTGTTTTGAAATCTGACAAGATGATTTTAACCCCCAAAAGGTGAAGGGTGGCCCAAATACATTTGAATAAAGAGAACAAGGGGGGAGAAATTTGCTCTACCAGATACCAAGGCTTATTATAATATTGCAGGAACTAGGATAGTGAGCTATTTTTTAGGAATAAACAAACCAATCAAAAGAGCAGAATAAAGCCCCATGCACACATGGCCACTTGATATATGATAAATATGGCATGGCCAAACAGTTGGGAAAGTCAGTTCCCCCCTCCAAAAAACAATTGTACCAGGACAATACTATATGGAATAACAAAACAAAACAAAACCAAAAAAAAAAAAAAAAAGGAAATTAACCTCTATGTTATGCTCTATACAAAATTTAACTTTGGATTATAGCAAATTAAGTGGTAAAAAGAGAAATATTAAGTATCTAGAAGTTAATACAGAGGAATATTTTAATGTCTTAAGGTGGGGAAAAACTTAGTAAACACAACAACAACAACAAAAACACCCAAAGAAAAATAAAATATTGGTCAATTTGACCATAAATTTTTAAGTTTTGTTTATTAAAAAAAAAGTCACCGGGGCACCTGGGTGGCTCAGTCAGTTAAGTGGCTGCCTTTGGCTCAGGTCATGATCCCAGTGGGATCTAGCCCCATGTCAGGTTCCCTGATCAGCGGGGAGCCTCCTTCTCCTTCTCCTTCTGCCTGCCTCTCTGCCTACTTGTGCTCTCTATCTCTCTGTCAAAAAAAATAAATAAAATCTTTAAAAAAAAAAACTTAAAAAAAAAGTCACCCTTAAGAGACATAGCTAGTGATTCACAGAGAGATGGACAACACGTGTGCTGTATATCCACAAAAGAATTGCTTCCAAAATATAAAAAGCTCTCCTGCATAACAAGAAAAAGACAAACCATCTCACAGTAAGACTGAATATTTGAACACCTTTCATTAAAGAAGGTGTACAAATAGTCAATGTAGTTCACAAATACAAGTGCTCTATCTCCCTAGAAAAAGTGAGATTTGGAAGTTAAAAGCATATTGAGATACCACTACACACCCATCAGAATGATTACAAATGAGAAAATAATAGCAGGTGCCACAGACGCTGAGAACCAGTAACAACCCTACAATTCTGGGAGGGCTATAAATGTATACAGTCCCTTTGAAAATCATTTTATATTATCTACCAATATTTAATTAAAGTCATACCCACAGACCCTTTGTTCCATTACTCATTACCTAACATGAAAGCATACATATTGCACAAAATAAATGGACAAAATATTCATAGTGGCAATACTCACAATATCGCCTGAAAATAACCTGTATCTTTCCATAGACTGTATATAAACTGTGCTATATTCATATAACTCAATGCCATACAGCAATGCAAATGCACAAAGGGTACAAATTTCACAAAAAAATGTTGCATGATTTCATTTATATAAAATTTAGAAAACAAGCAAAATCACAGTATTTAGCATGTGGTAAAACCAAACTAGTGCATGAAACTGATTACTGTACCATAAGTGTGGGGCTGCCTTTGGAGGAAAGGAAGGGTATGAGGAAGACTCCTGAATCCTCGAAACATTCTATTTCTTGAATCCTATGATGGCAGACTTTGTGATAAATCACTGAACTGCACATATTAGTATGTGTGCACGCACATGTGTATGATTTCCCTGTACTTGTGTTATTTGTACCAAATAGTTAAATGAATAAAAATTGTGAAATAAAATTAGTTAATATATGTTGGAATTACTTTATGAGTAATAAATAGAGGTATAGCTTTCTCTTTTCATTAATGTTATTAGTTTCAAGAAGTTTATTATTACCTACTAAACATTTTCATAATAATTTTAACCAGATAACCAAATGTAAAGAATAATTTAAGAATGTGTGAACACAAACATTTTTCTTGGGCCTTATAATAGGTATAACTGAGGAGTGTAGATTCTGACCAAGGAGTCATAAATTCTTACTTCAGTTGGGCCACACGTTTGCTGTTCTGACCACTGCAAAGTAAAATGAAGTAACCTATCCCACTTTTTCTTCACCTGTTTAATCAGTTTACAACATATATCTAACTTACTCTGGAGATTAATGTAAGAATATACAATTTTCAAAACAAATCCTGAAACATGTTGGAGCCATGGAGGTAACAGCTACAAAAGTCACTGATGATTATTAGAATACTTTACAAAGGAATTCCTGAAATTTACTTTGGAGTCAACATTTGAAAAGGCAAAACTGTAGCTATTAAATCACCAGGTACTTAGCTGTAGTTCTTTACCAACAGTAATTTGAAGAGAATTCTTAATTTAAATATGTCTAGGGTTGGCAGCAAAACTTTGGTGTTCACAGTTTCTGAATCCCTTAGAAACCACTCTTTATTATTTGATCCATGCTGACGCTTATTGTACCTTATAATATATGCCTCATAACATTCCTCTTAAAGAGATACATTAGAAAATTTATAATAAAATATATACACAATATAGAACAAAGGTAAAAGGGAGCAACTATTTAGAGAAAGGAGTGAAAAAGTTTAAGAAGGGCTGAGATCATTACTGTAATTAAATATTAAATGTTCTATTGCCATGCTGAGTGTAATACATTGTAAGAACACTTGTTTCCAAAAGTGTTCATGTGACTGCTAAGCTACTGTCACAACCCTCTCTACTCAGCTATGTGAGCAGTTTGGCTTATTCTCTACTGCGTAAATTAGATTGCACGGACCACTAGATCAGGTATTAGGAATTAGCTCACAGGCCAAGCCATTGTACCTGATTAGTTTTGTATCACAAAGCAAATTATCATCTTCTTCGGTCTCAGTGTTCTCTTTGGTCAAATGGGTTATTTGTTCTTCTTATCCCAGTAATCTATGATTTGGTTCTTTTGCATCAAAGGTCAGCAATCGTTTTTGCCAAGTTCCAGGGAGGCAGTATTTATACAGTTTCTGTAGCAACTACTCAACTCCAATGTTGTAGAGTGGTATGTGGGTAATACGACTAATGGGGATGGCTGTGCCCTGATAATATTTGATTTACAAAGACAGGCTATAGGCTGGTTTTGGCTCTTGGGCAGTAGTTGGCTAATTCCTGATATATACGGACATATTATTATTCTTCTATCAAGTGTTAGGTCAAAATTAGGTATAGGCATAAACTTGAATAAAGCAGCTAATGAAAATGAACTCACAAGCAATGCTAACTTGGGGACTTGCAAAGAACCTGAGTTTATTTGCTCATTTATGCCAAAACCTTCTGCCAATCTCCTTGCTAACAGGGTTTCTGAGACCTTATTTCAACTTGCTGGATTTACAGCCTGTCATCATACAGGAAAGAGACGGCACAGAGAAATTAGCAGTACGTTCTCTGTCTTATGATGCCTTCAGTTACACATGTTGCCAACCTTTAAGCATCTATATGTAAGTGGAAGTTGAATAATTATCTGTAAATAAGACCACTGCAAGCACCCACATGACTAAACCAGGTTTCCCAAGTTTTCTTCAAAAGCAAGTTATGTTATGATCATTTAAAATGGATTATGGAAGGGATAGGGGTACTTCAATTTAAAGACAGTATGTCATTTTGGTTTTTAGTTTCTTGTCTTTTCCATCCATGGCTATTTATTTCAGGGGCTTTTGTACTATGCGCTAAGAAACTGCTATGGCTAAGTGGTTTTGGAGTACTCCATGGGAATTTTCCAAATTAGGAAAGCAAGTAGATATGCCTAATGTTTCTACTTAGAATTTATAATTTGTCAGATCTCTTTAAGTAAATACAGAGAAAACATAAACCCATACTACATAGGCATAACTGGACATTAGAGAATTACTTCCTTTGAAATCCTTCATTATTGGATCATAATTTTACCTATGTGTTGTTTTGGTTATTCAAATAAACCACTAAAAATAATGGTTCTAAGAAACAATTAGTAATCTTTGTTCAGTAAATTAGATCTAAGCACTAAAAGACAAAGGAATCAATTATAGCATAATTTCAATAGTAAATTCAGTAAAGATACTTCAAATAGTAAGATACAAACTCTCATTAAAACTCTTATACAGTTTATCCAAACTGTTTTACACTTTACAAGCCAAATTCTGACTAAAGAGTATATTATAGGTTATATACTTAAGGACATTTTGATCACAGTTACCAAAGGATTTTCAAGCATTATCACCCATTGGCTTTTTAAAAATCATTCCCAAACTGTGAAATGTTGATTTTGTAAAGATTATTTCTCTCGGGTAATGTAGCCCTATTTGTTCAGATTCAGGATGTTTAGCCTTTATGGCATTTTGTAAGCAGGACCCATTAGCCTATGGGTTTCCCTGAAATACTCACTTACTCTATTGTACATAATTTATACTGTTGTTAAGTATTTATTGATTGATATCCTTTCTTGCTATTGAAGATTTATAGCACCGATACTCAGGAGTTCAGCATTCTCAGAGTAACAGTAAAGAACAAAGTTAATGCACTAGAACATTTTATAAGAAATATACATCACTTCTGCACAATCAGTGTTTGGGGTATTCTTCTTATATAAAGTCCTATCTCTTAAAATTCTTTTTAAAGACTGACTCACACAAAGGCATGTTCCCAGAAGTCACCTTTTTGATATAAACTGAGGCATCTGATTCACTAGATTTCTATTTCCTTGGGACTACTTTAATCCAGACTATGTAATCATTCACTCCTCAGTTGTGGCCCATAGGGCCTACAGTTAGCTTCGCCCAATGGATTGGTGGAGTTATTTCACAAAGGAACTTGGAAACAAGTGCAAAAGGAAGTGTCTTCTTTTGAAAAAATGTCTTCTTTCATAATAACATAATAACAATGGTCACCATAGGCCAACACTACAATGTCTGATTTGGACAGACAATGAGAAGTTTAACAAATTATCTTAAGATGGAGTAACTAGCACATTTTGCCCAATAACTGACACCATTTCAAATCAACATATGAAATTGTAATATGCAGATCAAATTATGTAGTATGTTCCGCCAATGATGAAATGTAAAGACACTGGTTGTCCAAAGAAAAATAATAATTTTAATTATTGTAGTAACTTGAATAATAATAATAGTAAAGTAATAACTCTTGCTATTCATTTTGGCTATTATGTGCCAATCACCATGTTAATCTTTTTATAGATCTGATTTTATTCTATTCTTGTTATAACCATGTGAAAAAACACAATATAATTATTTTTTCTCATACATGAAAGAAATAGAGACTCAAGGAAGATAAAAAAATTTGCCCAAGATCACAGTGCATGCAAGCTGTTCAGGACTTTTGGACTGCAAATTCTATATTCTTGTTTTTCCAGCTTTATTGAGTATAACTGAAAAATAAAACCGCATATATTTAAAGTATATGGCATGATGATTTCATATAAACATACATTGTGAAATTTTTTGCCACAATCAAGTTATACATCCATTACTTCACATGGCTAGCATTTTGTTTGTGTGTGTGTGTGTGTATAGTGAGAATACTTAAGATTTCTTTCTTAGCAAATTTCAGCAACACGATACACTATTATTAACTATAGTTTACCAGGCTGTACATCAGATTCCTAGGACTTATTAGAAAGTTTGTACCTTTTGACCATTACCTCCCGAGTCCCAGTCCCTGGCAACCACCATTCTATTCTGTTTCTATGAGTTTTGCTTTTTGTTTTTTTTAGATTCCACATAGGAGTGAGATCATATACAGTATTTTAGAACATGATGCTAAATGAAATAAGCCAGGCAGAGAAAGGTAAATTCTATATTCTTAATTGCTAATATTATAAACTAAAAATGAACAAAATGGAAAATTACAAAATTTCAGAATTTATGAGCTAGAAATAGTAAGATGATACCTAGTTTATCTATCACAGTACTGGATTTTGGCCTGTTTACTTTGTGTAATTTCTAATGGCACCCACTTTTACTCTTAAAAACATCCCAGTTTGGGCAATATACTATATGGTCAGTCTAGCTAAATGCATCCTTTGAGAGCATTTTGTATAACACATGAATTTTACAAATAAAATTCAGCTTCAAAGAGATGATGATTTGTCTGTCATCTCATAAGTAGTTATTGGCAGCATGCTCTGAAAACTCTGGGCACTCTACCTTCCAAAAATACTACTGGAATTCATTTCAGCAATTCAGTGGACATTTGGTAACAGCCTACTTCATGCAAAGCTCTGTACCAGTCACTGTGAATACAAAGAAGTAGACAAGTTTTCCATTGCCTTTAGGCAAGTGAGTACAGTATCGGGGAAACAAGATATATGTCAAATGCGCCATGTGGAGACTCACCTGCTAGACTGATAACTAGAGCACTGAAGATGAAACAAGATGGTAAGCTAGAAAAAATGTCACCAATCATACAGTGAACATAGCACTGCCTTGGAACTAAACCCAGAAAATGAAAGCTAAAATGCTTTTTAACTTTAATGTCTTAAAAACAAAAGTTAAAAGCATTCTCACTGCACATACGTATACACAAATGGTAACTATGTGAAATGATGGATATGCTAACTTAATTGTGGTAAAAATTCCACAGTGTATGTGTGCATCAAGTCATCATGCCATATACTTCAAATATATACAATTTTATTTGTCATTATACAAATAATTACACAAAGACTAAATATAATCTTTACAACCTTTGCATTGTCAGTAAATTAATCAATCCATTTTTCACTACCTCTGACAAATATTCAACAATATGCCAAATTAAGAAGGCACTATCGGTGGGGCGCCTGGGTGGCTCAGTCGTTAAGCATCTGCCTTCAGCTCAGATCATGATCTTGGGGTCCTGGGATCGAGCCCCGCATCGGGCTCCCTGCTCCGCGGGAAGCCTGCTTCTCCCTCTCCCACTCCCCCTGCTTGTGTTCCTTCTCTTGCTGTCTCTCTCTGTCAAATAAATAAATAAAATCTTAAAAAAAAAAAAAAAGAAGAAGAAGGCACTATCGGGGTTCCTGGCTGGCTCAGTCAGTAGAGCATGTGACTCTTGATCTCAGGGTCATAAGTTCAAGCCCCACACTGGGCATGGAGACTACTTAAAAAAAAATAAAATAATAAGGCACTACCAGCTGATGACTTTAAAAATAACTCTATGGATATTCTCTCTCTACTAATTAGTGAACTCTTTGCAGCCAATGAACATAGTCATTTCTACTTTTGGACCCATTAGTTTATCTAGAAAAAATATATATATTATATATATAAAATATATATATGTTATAAAGTAGCAAGCTAAATTAAGGAGGTGACACATTTTCTGGGATACTTCCCAGTGCTAAGATACCAGTTTAGTACCATAACCCAAGACAATACTGATATCCAAATATATATCTAAGTCTATGTTATACTGATTGACTTTTATGTAATATTTCTGGGATAATTTCAATAGGATATATTTGAACTATATCCATTAATACATCAGAGAACAGAATATAAAATAAGAAAAAAATAAAAGAGTTTGTCTAGGGGCTGGATAGCAAAGGATTAAAACAATGAGCAACTAAATCAGCTTAATGTGGGTTTGAGTATCAAACTCACCTCCACCTCTCCCTACTACCTCATTCTGACATTAAGCAAATAAGACAATTCTGTAAGTTTTGGTGTCCATTGTTTTAAACCGTAGATCTTAATGTGAATCCCATAGGGCTACTGATAAGACTAAATGAGGACACACACAAAAAAATCTATTGTAAATTCCAGCATGTAAAAATTAAGTAAATGGTGGCATCATTTCTTAAAGGCCAGTCAGTCATACCAGGATCAAAGTTTTCTAAAAATGCAACTGAGTATTTCCCAGTAAAATAAAATGACAATGTGGCTGGGTACCTAATAAGTTGCTCTAGAGTACCCCAAAGTGTGGTAGTAATAAGCAAGAAGAAAAAATGTTTAAAGTTCATACTGAAATTTAGTGTCAGAAAAAGAAAAGGTGTATGATAAAGAAAAGCTTTGAGAAAAACAGAAACAGATTAACCAGCTCTGAGTTGCGGTGATCAGAGACAATATTCATTTTGGCAAACATGAAAAACTCTATAATACATAGAAGTATACACAACCTCAACATATCCTCAAGAGCTACAAAGAAAAAGGTTGCACTAATATGTGAAACTGAAATCCTGGGCAAGTCTCTCTTGTAAGTGTCCCTTTCTGCATGATGGGGAAAAGGAGATGTGTCTAATTTACTTACTCATTTTTATAAGGGCCAAAAGCCAGCAGTCTTCTGATACAGTGGGAAACCAGAAGACAGAACTAAAGTCAGCTTGGATAGCAAAGGTAATTCGCATATGTGTTCAATCTGCAGAGCTAATTGTGGAGTGAGAGGTTCTTAGAAAGAGAAACAAAGGAAGTACAAATGAATGAGCAAAGGTGAGATGTCCTGCAGAAATCCCAGATTTGGCATGCTGACTTGTATTGTGGAATTTCATAAATTCCCAATACTAGTCTGAATGGGCAAGCTAAATCTATCTGTAGAAACTAGAATAGACTATTTTTAAACTGCCCACATCTCTGGTGTCTCATATGTAAAAGAGAAATAATATTAATAGCCTTACCTACCCTGGTGAACATCAAACATTAACGGATTTGAAAGTGATTTCAATTGAAGGGAAATTTCCAGTGGTCATCAAAGTGGAGTGAGAGGGATGATGTAAATTTTTCTAACATACACACATATATTTCATCCTTTACCATGTATAATTTGCGTATTTTATAATATTCCTAACATAGTAGTTTAATAGCATATATATGTAATTTATAAATATATGCATATATATGCTATAGATACTTACTCAAAAAAATTTAATACTATGTCTATATTTAATCGTTAGTATGTCTTCAAAGGGCTTTGAGCCCACTGCTGTAGGTAATTGAATTTTACCACCAAGTTGCCACCAAAGTCACAAATACATTGACTATCCTGGAGTTTTATGTGTTATTTTACTAAGACTTGGAGATATTTTACTGGCTCAGCACAGTGGAGTTCAGGACAAAATCCTATACGCACTCCAGTGGTATTTTTCAGACTCCCATCCCAATATATCTGCCATACAGTTTAGTGGTATCCATGATAACTTCTCATCACGAGGCATCATGTTGCTCTGGCAGGTCTCAGCAATCTCAACCTATCTCTTATTTCCTTCTGCTTCCTCCCACACTCACTCAATTCAGCTTTTTCTCCATCACTGAGTTAGAAACACAGCTGTAAGACTTGTCACATAATACTTTTATCTCTTTCCTTTATCCACAGTTTGCACTACACACATGCAACCACTCCTTCTCTGCTTCTTCCCTTCCTTACATTCAGCCCCCTCTTATTCTAATTATCAATGCACTTAAAGTATTATTTATGTGTACCCATAGCTCAGAAGCCACAGTTAATGTCCAATGTTTTCCAGTGTTTCCCACAGAGCCATATGACCTTCCAGCAGGGAAGACAATGACCCATGTGTAGGACAGTTACAAAGATTGCTGAGAAAAAGAGTCAGCCAGAGAAACACAATAATAAGAATTGTAGTACATGCCCCACTATAAAACTAGTGGTAAAAAGCAGTCAGGAATGGATTTCTCAGCTTGTACTTAATGAGCGCTTCAGACAAAAGAAGAGGAATTTTAGAATCTCTCACTTTCGTTTGGCAGCTGTTCCATTAACAGGAATAGTGCAAAGAGATATGGATGGTGTAGATATATAGCAATATCTGAAATTCCAAATGTACAGGAATGCAAGCTGTGGTGTGTGGCAATGCCCATCACTGAGAGGTCCTTACTGTGACAGCACTGTTGCCACCACCCTTTCAAACAAAAATGTCCCCTGGGATGTTCTGTCAACCTCTGGCATTCTGACACTGCAGCCTGCCAGAGCACTGACTTGCCTTGTAGCCTGCCCTCTGCTGACTTAGGGGCACTGTCTACAGGTTTCTGAGGGAAGGGTTAAAACGGGGTTCTGCTCGGTATCATGTTGGGCAGGGTAGTTCCCAGCTGCTCTTTCTCTCAAATAGAAAAACACAACCCATTTGATATAGGCAATAGTTCTCTGCCTTGGCTCTAACCAGACTGGAGACAAACAAGGCATGTCTCTTTTTGCTATGAGATTCTTCATTTACCCCCATTATTCATGAAAAAATTCTTTTTCTTTTTAAGATTTTATTTATTTGTCAGAGAGAGAGCACAAGCAAGGGGAGCGGCAGGCAGAGCAGGTAGAGGGAGAAGCAGGCTCCCCGTCGAGCAGGGAGCCAGATGTGGGACTTGATCCCAGGACCCTGAGATCATGACCTGAGCCGAAGGCAGACACTTAACCATCTGAGCCACCCAGGCACCCCTCATGAACAAATTCTGGTTAAAAAATCTAAGAGCCACTAAAAACTATATCAAATTTTGGTTAGAAAATAAGTAATTCCTACAGAATCCCCATTAAACAGGTATTAAAAGTTTTCCAGAAAGTAGAATAAAAAGTAACACAAAGCAAATTAACTGATTAAACACATACACACACAGGAAGCAGACACAAAATCATTTAAAGTTGTTAAAAACAGACACAAATGTGGAATTCACATTACTCATAGTCTACCATCAAGTCCATATATAAAAAATATTGAGGGCGCCTGGGTGGCTCAGTTGGTTAAGCAACTGCCTTCGGCTAAGGTCTTGACCCTGGAGTCCCGGGATCGAGCCCCACATCGGGCTCCCCGCTCAGCGGGGAGTCTGCTTCTCCCTCTGACCCTCTTCCCTCTTGTGCTTTTTATCTCTCATTCTCTCTCTCTCTCAAATAAATAAATAAAATCTTTAAAAAAAAAAGATATTGAAAGTTTGACTGGAGGAAAACACAAGTTAGAAATGGGGAAAACCAAGGCTGTTTCCCTGGTTCCAGTGAGAGCTTGAGAAAGCAATCATCCTCCCTGTGGTTCATTTTTCTCATCTAAAGCAAGGGTGAATGGTTCCTGCCTCAAAGTGCCACTATAACGAGTCCATTCAAGAAAATCTTTTGTATTTTTCTTATGTTAATTAATGTGAAAGGTATAACTATCTTGATGCAAAAAAAAAAAAAGGACTTTTCTTGTCATTTCAGAATTTCCTCTGAAGCTCCCAAGCTGAAAACAATGAAAAATAAATACAGCTTTCTCATTTCTAAATAAATGTGCTAAACACATCCAGGTGAAATTCACTGAAGAGAATAAAAGCAGCCCTTCAAACACTGGTCATATGATTTATCCAGACTGTAAAAGAATAAAATGAGATATTTGAAGAGGAATTCATTCAAGCAGGAGAATGTATAGGAGGTGAGAGTCTGTGACATTTTCATATCCCCTACTCATGGAAAGGGAGGTACTCCCCACTGCCACCCCTAGCCAAGTGACTAGGCTCCCAAAGAAACATTCATCAAGATGGGAACAGTTGCAAAGAACAGAGACCATCATCTTATTCCACAAGTGGACCTTTGTGAGCTCCCCTGACACCGAGGGGGTAAAACACAGCTTAGTGAGTGAGATACTGGTACAAAGTAACCTCTGTCTCCCAGATTTGGAGAAATTCTGGAAGAGAGAGGTACATAAGATGGCTGCTTCTCACCTGGAGGCTGGCTGGAGTAGACACATGGTAGAGTAAGATACGGATAGAGGAAGGCCGTAAGAACAAACAGCCACGATCTTGTGGCAAGGGGGGGATGTACAATGTTTTCCATAGGCCCAGGAGATAATGAAGAAATAACTGTGTGAGATCTCTTAAAAATGATCCCTACAAGAGGATTGCCTGACAGGGGGAGAAAGCTCCAGCAGAGAGAAGGTGGAAATGGTCCCCAGTGTGCAGGAGCAGAGGGTCTTGGGTCATATAAGAGATCCTAAAATTTGTATGGAACCAGAAGAGACCCCGAATAGCCAGAGGAATCTTGAAAAAGAAAAGCAAAGCTGGCACCATCACAATTCTGGACTTCCAGCTCTATTGCAAAGCTGTCATCATCAAGACAGTATGGTACTGGCACAAAAACAGACACATAGATCAATGGAACAGAATAGAGAGCCCAGAAATGGACCCTCAACTCTGTGGTCAACTAATCTTCGACAAAGCAGGAAAAAAATGTCCAATGGAATAAAGACAGTCTCTTCAACAAATGGTGTTGGGAAAATTGGACAGCCACATGCAGAAGAATGAAACTGGACCCTTTCCTTACACCACACACACAAATAGACTCCAAATGGCTGAAAGACCTCAATGTGAGACAGGAGTCCATCACAATCGTAAAGGAGAACACAGGCAGCAACCTCTTCAACCTCAGCCACAGCAATTTCTTCCTAGAAACATCGCCAAAGGCAAGGGACGCAAGGGCAAAAATGAACTATTAGGACTTCATCAAGATAAAAAGCTTTTGCACAGCAAAAGAAACAGTCAACAAAACCAAAAGACAACCAACAGAATGGGAGAAGATATTTGCAAATGACATATCAGATAAAGGGCTAGTATCCAAAATCTATAAAGAACTTATCAAACTCAACACCCAAAGAACAAATGATCCAATCAAGAAATGGGCAGAAGACATGAACAGACATTTTTCCAAAGAAGACATCCAAATGGCCAACAGACACATGAAAAAGTGCTCAACATCACTCGGCATCAGGGAAATCCAAATCAAAACTTCAATCAGATACCACCTCACACCAGTCAGAATGGCTAAAATTAACAAGTCAGGAAATGACAGATGTTGGTGGGGATGCAGAGAAAGGAGAACCCTCTTACACTGTTGGTGGAAATGCAAGCTGGTGCAACCACTCTGGTAAACAATATGGAGGTTCCTCAAAAAAGTTGAAAATAGAGCTACCATATGATCCAGCAATTGCACTATTGGGTATTTACCACAAAGATACAAATGTAGGGATCCGAAGGGGTACATGCACCCCGATGTTTATAGCAGCAATGTCCACAATAGCCAAACTGTGGAAAGAGCCAAGATGTCCATCGACAGATGAATGGATAAAGAAGAAATGGTATATATATATACAATGGAATATTATGCAGCCATCAAAAGGAATGAGATCCTGCCATTTGCAAAGACGTGGATAGAACTGGAGAGTGTTATGCTGAGTGAATAAGTCAATCAGAGAAAGACATGTATCATATGACCTCACTGATGTGAGGAATTCTTAATCTCAGCAAACAAATGGAGGGTTGCCTGAGTGGTGGGGGGTGGGAGGGAGGGGGTGGCTGGGTGATAGACATTGGGGAGGGTATGTGCTATGGTGAGCGCTGTGAATTGTGCAGGACTGTTGAATCACAGATCTGTACCTCTGAAAAAAATAATACATTATATGTTAAAAAAAAAAAAGAAGATAGCAGGAGGGGAAGAATGAAGGGGGGAAATCGCAGGGGGAGACGAACCATGAGAGACGATGGACTCCAAAAAACAAACTGAGGGTTCTAGAGGGGAGGGGGGTGGGAGGATGGGTTAGCCTGGTGATGGGTAATAAAGAGGGCACGTTCTGCATGGAGCACTGGGTGTTATACACAAACAACGAATCATGGAACACTACGTTAAAAACTCATGCTGTAATGTATGGTTATTAACATAACATAATAAAAAAAACTAATGATGTAATGTATGGTGATTAATATAACATAAGCTAAAAACTATAAAAGAAAAGAAATACTCTATAGTATTCCATTAATCTATTTATTTATACTTCAACAAATAATAGGTTGTTTTAACTGATATAATATTATTTTAAGTCTTGATATTGGGTAGAGCAAATCTACTCTCTTCTTTCTTCTTCAGGAGGATCTCAACTATTGTTGGTCCTTTTCATTTCCACATAAATTTTAGAATCTACTTGTTGGGCTAATTGGGATTGCAGTGAATATACATCGATTTAGGGTGGAATTAGTATTTTATGATATTGAGTTTATCAATCCATGAATATGATGGTTGCTCTTCATTTATTTAGGTCTTCCTTAATTCTCTCAATAAAATTTACAGTTTTCTGTATAAAAAAAAAAGAAGAGATCCAGTGGAGAGTGCATCTCCTATCAGAGAAGGATGAAGTATGAATGGGAATGAGGTCACTAAAGAATCCTCCATGACCCCCTGGATGAGTCAACGATGAAATTAACAGAGGGCATGAGAGCAAAGTGAGGTATGCCAACTAGAAAGTACTTTTAATCCTCTTGTTTCCATTGCCCTCTTCATCCTTCCAACTCTGGGACATGGAAAGGAGAGGAGTAAGAGGAAAGACCAAATTTCCACTCGCTTTCTCTCTGCAGACATTCATGCCAACAATCAGGCCTGTGCTAAGAGGATATAAAGATCACTGAATTGGATGAAAAATGGAAGTGGTGATCCATTGTAATTTAGACTAGATTTTAAAATCTAAAAAGTGAGACTATTCTTATATTTGAAAGGGACTAGCAAGTTATGAGATCCTTCCAAAATGTTTGGAGATGGGGAAAAAAGATTCAACAGTGCATGTTTTGGGTTTTTTGTTTTGTTTTGTTTTAAAGATTATATTTATTTACTTATTTGGGGGGAGACAGAGAACACAAGTGTGGTGAAGAGCAGAGGGAGAGGGACAAACAGACTCCACACTGAGTGCGGACCCTGATGTGGGGCTCGATCTTAGGACCCTGAGATCACAACCTGAGCCGCAATCAAGAGTCAGACACTTAACCAAATGAGCCACCCAGGTACCCAACAATGCATGTTTGAAGGCACTGGCAGGAAAAAACAATTAAGATGTATCATAATTATACTTTAACAAGTTCAATCCTATCAATGTATGTACAAATATCTATATCATCTATCTACCTACCCATCTATCTAAAAAAATACATATGTATGGGACCCCTGGGTGGCTCAGTCAGTTAAGCGTCTGCCTTTGGCTCAGGTCATGATCCCAGGGTCTGGGATGGAGTCCAGCACTGGACTCCTTGCTCAGCAGGAAGCCTGCTTCTTCCTCTGCCTGCCACTCCCCTTGCTTGTGCTCCTGTGCACTCACTCTCTCTCTCTCTGGCAAATAAATAAATAAAATCTTAAAAATAAATAAACATAAATAAAAAGAAACATATGTATATATCTTTTTATCTAAGCATATACCCACACATACACAAATATCCAGTATGCACATATAATTTAGTATCTTACTACAGTGCACTTTTATTATTTGAATGTTCCCCTTCACACATTACTGCTTCTTCATAACAGCACCCTAATTTAAATGGGGAAGCACTCCCTTATCTACTCTGTCCTTATAGTTTGCATGGGTTGGACATCTTCCAACTCCAGCGTTGGAGAGTGTCCCAGATTTGTCCATTCAGTATATTCCTTGTATTCCTGTCCATAGCGATTATTTAGGAATAGGATGTGTGGGGCACCTGGGTGGCTCAGTCAGTTAAGCATCTGCCTTTGGCTCAGGTCATGATCTCAGGGTCCTGGGATCTAGCCCTGCTTTGGGCTTCCTGCTCTGCGGGCAGCCTGCTTCTCCCTCTCCCTCTGCCTACTTCTCCCTCTGCTTGTGCTCTCTGTCAAATAATAAAATCTTAAAAAAAAAAAAAAAGGAATAGGCAATGACCCAAGCAAGACCAATCATAGCCAGTAAGACCGAGTTCTAAAAATTTAGTAAAATAAGCTTTTGTTCTCTGGACTTGAAGCAAATAGAATATCAACGTGGAACTGTTAAGAGGTAGTTTGTGACAGAGTAAAGGTAGCCCACCTAGGGATGTAGCAAAAACTTAGAAATGTACAGCAAAAACTGGCAAAAGAAAAATTACTTGGTAAATGATGGACTGTTTGAGATCCTGGGTTCCGATGTGCCTGAAATCAAAACTAAATTCTGTAGTTTTAAACTATCTAAGCTAATAGATTCCCTTTTCAAGTCCACTTGCATTGCTTTTTTCCTACTTGCAATTAAAATGGTTCTTAGAAATATCCTCCTTAAAAGTTGTGGACTTTTATGTGAACATGGTTGATGGTAGTTAGGAAAGAATACTAAGTAATGGCAACAGCAGAAATGTTCAGTGGAAGGGACTGATAAATCAGTAAAAGTTCATTCCAGTTAAATGAGCACCATATTCTAAGGCTTTTGAAAGAATTTCTTTTATCTACCACATATAAGCTGTCCATGTATGACTATGTTTAAATTTCATAATCTTCTGGCCTACCCATTAAAAACATGCACTTTGTTTTGGGATTTGTGGGCAAGAGGCATTTTTGGATGATAGTGCATTTCACTCCATAAGAAAAGTTGCTCTTAGAGTTATTAAATATTTCACAAATTGTGGTGTCAAAAAATACTGAACCCAAGCAATGTAAATTTGATTTTCTGGCTTTTTTCAATACTGTTTTGATGTTTATAAACCAGGAAAATCAATAATCGACATAAGCCAATCTATGAAAGTTTGATTATATTTTGCCTGGCTGTGCTGGTGGAGAAAGTAATACCACGCAGATAGAGAAGGAAGCATGCAGCAGTTCTCTCAAGTCGAGCATAAAATTTGTAAATACTCTTGCTGTTGGAGCTAAATTTGGAAGCTAGAATTCTCTAGCTTTCCCCTCACACTCACTGATTTGAAAATAGAAAATAGAATGCAGGAATTTTTGATAAGTGAGCTCCTGCTAGTTATTTGCTGTGATTTCATTATAAAAATATTACTAATTAAAAATATAGAAAATACAATACAGAAATATACATCATCCATCATACAAGTTATAGCTAGTGTTTATTCTGGTATAGGCACTGTTCTAAATACTTCATATGTATTAATTCATTTAATAAAACAATTTAGTAAAACAATTACTCTTATGATATAACACTGATATTATCCCTCATTTTACAAACTTGAGGAAACTGAGAAAAAGACATATCAAATACCTTACTTAAGTTATATATAACACAATGAGTCACAGATAAGACATGCTGACTAATTTAGATTCCAGTCTCTATTCCATAGCTACTGTTTTGTTTTCTACCATTTCATCCTCCTTCAAAATGGGTATCATTAATGTGTTGACTTGCGGGGTCCTTCTTATCTGCATTTACTTATTAAGAATTATAATTGACTGAGTACAATCCTTCTTAACTTACTTAACATTATTTTACAAGCATTTTCAAAGTTATTACACGGTCCTTGTAAACATTTCAATGATTATATTGTGCTCAAATGACTGGATGAGCCAATTAATTTAACTATTGCCATATCTTGAGGCAAAGAATTGTCTTTGAATTTTCACAATCAAAAAACAATGTTGCTACAATAAACATATTCTTTGACATGAAGATTTTTCTTCATTTCAGTTTATTTCCTCGGGAAAGATTCCCAGACCGAGAATTGCCAGATCAAAGTATTAATACTGGTTTGAATCACATACTGCCAAAATGTTTATTTCAAAGGAATTGTCCTAATTTACACTTCCACAATCTGTTGATGTTTCCTTTTGTTATTATTATTTTTTTAAGGGAAACATAATCTAAACTCTTCTATAGAATTTCTCCAATATTATTTGAGGTAACACTAATTTAATGATTTTTTTTTTTCCAAAGAGTGGAGATAGCTTTCTGTGAATGTCTTTTGGAAATATTACTACACCTGGCTGATCCACACAAAGCTAAATAAAAAGTACTTTTATAGCTCAAATGTCCTTATCCTGAACACTTTAAATATTCTTATGCCAAACTCTTCTCACATGCCTCCCCTTAATGCAAAGTTGCTTAAAACACACACACACACACACACACACACACAGCACTATATACACTAATATTTAACAATCTTGACAGTGTTAATCCATTATTTCTTCCAAAAACAAGCCTGAGTAATTTCTATAGAACTGTGTTACTATTTTGTACATGGTACAGTTGCTTCTTTTTTGAGCATTCTATAGCACATACTATTAATACATTAATACGTTTTTCTAGCGCTTCCTTTTAAAACCAAAGTTAATTCTTTGGCAAGAACAATAAAACTGATTAAACCCCAAAGCCAGATTGATCAGGCAAAAACAAAGGAGGAGAAAGCACAAGTTATCAATCAATTACAGGAATAAGAGAAGTGACATCACTACAGATTTTACTGATAATAAAAGGATAGTTAGGGAATGATGTGGACAACTTTAGACTTAATAATATGGATACTACCATACTGCAATACTTTTCCACTTCCCTGGATATGTGTATTCATGTGTGTAAGTATATCAAGTAAAGGAGACTTTTTAAGATTTCAAACAAGAGAGAAAACCACATATTAGTGCATAAAAAGCCAAAGAAAATGGAAAAAACAAAAGCTGGAGAAAATATCTGCAATATAATGACAACCTGAGGATATTCAGTCCTAATACATAAATAGCTCTTAGAATCAATATAAAAAGGAGGGGGCAGAGCAAGATGGTGGAGAAGTAGGAGATCTGGATTGCGTCTGGTCTCAGGAATTCAGCTGAATAGGGATCAAACCATTCTGAACACCTATGAACTCAACAGGAGATCGAAGATAAGAAGAGTAACAACACTCTGAACAGAAAAGCGACCACTTACTGGAAGGTAGGACGTGTGGAGAAGTGAATCCAAGGCGATATTCGGGAGGATAGACGGTGGGGGGGGGCCTCCGTCGGCCACTTCTGGCAAGTGATAGAGCTGCAGAGCACAAAATCGGAACTTTTAGAAGTCGGCTCCGCTGAGGGACGTCGCTCCAGTGGCTAAGCTGAGGGTGGAACCCTCGCAGGACAGTGTGGTCTCAGAACCCTCAGGGTCACAGAAGGACCGGGTGTGCCTGAGTAAGGCAGAGCTCCCAGGTATTGGAGCGGGGAAGCCGGCTGCAGAGACGGAGCCAAGGCATGGGCTCTCAGCACGGGGTTGCCATAAACTGTGATCCGCAGCCCAGTTGGGGACCTGCTCCTCCAGCAGGGACCCAACAAGCGGCAGAGCTGTGGAGACTCCCCTCCATCCCTGGGGAGGAGCAGCGTGGGAGCGCACCGCAGGGATCTGCTGGATTTGGAGACTCCACACGGGGTCGGGTGCCAGAGATAGAAACACTTGGTCACAGGCCGGGTGAGCACGGAGTGCGGCTGGAGACCAGGGAGACAGGAGTGACTGCTTTTCTCTGGGGGCACACTGAGGAGCGGGGCCGCGAGTTCTCAGCTCCTCCGGGCGGAAATTGGGAGGCCACCATTTTCACCCTGATATTCCAAAAATGTACCGAGAGTTTGCAGGGAAAAAAAGCTCCTGAGAGCAAACCCGAGCAGCTTGCTTAACCCGGACTCAGAGGGCGGGGCAATTCTGCCTCCAGCAAAGACATTTGGAAACCACGGCAACAGGCCCCTCCCCCAGAAGATCAGAAAGAACAGCCAGCAAGCCAAGACCAAGTTTAACAATCAAAGAGAACGGGAGAACTCCAACGTAGGAGAATACTGCATATAGAATTCATGGCTTTTTTACCATACTTCATTAGTTTTCCAAAGTTAATTTTTTTAACTGTTTTTTTAATTTTTCTTTTTCAACCAACATCTTATCAATCCCTTTTTTAAAAAAACATTTTTTATTTTTTTTTAAAATAAATTACTTTTTATTTTTCATTTTCAGAGTCATACTTTTATCCCTTCATAGTAATTACCCTTATTTTTGGTATATATATATTAGTTGTTCTCTCCTTAAAATTTTGAGATACATTTTCTTCTAACAGATCAAAATACACCCTAAATCACTAGTGTATGGTTTTGTTCTAGTCTCCTGCCTGATCACATTCTCTCCCCTTTTTTTTTCTTTTTCTTTTAAAATCTTCTTTCTTTCTAAAAACAACTTATCAATTCCATTTATAAAATCTTTTGTAATTTTCATCTTTACAATCATCTTCAATCCCTTCATTGTATCAACCCTTATATTATACATATATAAGTCTTTCTTCCTTTAAAATTTTAGCAGGCACTTTCTTCTAACAAACCAAAATACGCCCAAATCCAGTGTGTGGCACTGATCTATGCACTAGTCTGATCATATTTGATCATATTGGTTTTTTTTTGTTCTGTTTTTGTTTGTTTTTATCTTTTTCTTTTTCCTTTTTTTTTTTTCCTCTTTCTTCTTTCTTTCCCTTTCTTGTCCCCTGGTTTCAGGTCTTTTCTGATTTGTATACAGTATATTTGCTGGAGACGTTGTTAACCTGTTAGCATTCTGTTCTCTCATTCATCTATTCTCCTCTGGACAAAATGACAAGATGAAAAAAATCACCTCAGCAAAAAGAACAAGAGAGAGTACCCTCTGCCAGGGACCTACTCAATACTGACATTAATACGATGTCGGATTACAGTTCAAAATCATGACTTTAAAGATACTACCTGGGCTTGAAAAAAGTGTGGAAGTTATTAGAGAAACCCTCTCTGAAGAAATAAAAGAACTAAAATCTAACCAAGTCGAAATCAAAAAGGCTATTAATGAGGTGCCATCAAAAATGGGGGCACTAATGCTAGGATAAATGAGGCAGAAGAGAGAATCAGTGATATAGAAGACCAAATGATGGAAAATAAAGAGGCTGAGAAAAAGAGAGATAAAAAACTACAGGGTCTCGAGGGCAGAATTCAAGAGATAAGTGATTCGATAAGACGAAACAACATTAGAATAATTGGGATCCCAGAAGAAGAAAGAGAGAGAGGGGCAGAAGGTATATTGGGGCAAATTATATCAGAGAACTTCCCTAATGTGGGGAAGTAAACAGGCATCCAAATCCAGGAGGCACAGAGAACCCCTCTCAAAATCAATAAATATAAGTCAACACCCCAACATCTAATAGTAAAAGATATGAGTCTCAGAGACAAAGAGAATATCTTGAAAGCAGCTTGGGAGAAGAGATATGTAACCTACAATGGTAGAAACATTAGAGTGGCAACAGACCTATCCACAGAGACCTGGCAGGCCAGAAAGGACTGGCATGATATCTTCAGAGCACTAAAGGAGAAAAATATGCAGCCAAGAATACTATATCCAGCTAGGCTGTCATTGAAAATAGAAGAAGAGATCAAAAGCTTCCAGGATAAACAAAAACTAAAGGAATTTGCAAAGACGAAACCAGCCCTACAAGAAATATTGAAAGGGGTCCTCTAAGCAAAAAGAGAGCCTAAAAGCAGCATAGGTCAGAAAGGAACACAGACAATCTACAGTCAGAGTCACCTTACAGGCAATACAATGGCACTAAATTCATACCTTTCAATAGTTACGCTGAATGTATATGGGCTAAATGCCCCAGCAAAAGACACAGGCTATCACATTGGATTAAAAAACAAGTCCCATCAATATGCTGTCTGCAAGGGACTCATTTTAGATGCATAAACACCCCCAGATTGAAAGTGAAGGGGTGGAAAACCATTGACCATGCTAATGGACACCAAAAGAAAGCTGGGTTGGCAATCCTTATATCAGACAAATTAGATTTTAAAACAAAGACTGTCATAAGAGTTGAAGGACACTATATCCTATTTAAAGGGTCTATCCAACAAGAAGATCTAACAATTATAAATATCTATGCCCCTAACGTGGGAGCAGCCAATTATATAAGCCAATTAATAACAAAAGCAAAGAAACACATTGACAACAATACAATAATCATGGGGGACTTTAACACCCCCCTGACTGAAATGGACAGATCATCTAAGCAAAAGATCAGAAGGAAATAAAGACTTTAAATGAAACACTGGACCAAATGGACTTTACAGACATATTCAGAACATTCCATCTCAAAGCAACGGAATACACATTCTTCTCTACTGCCCATGGCACATTCTCCAGAATTGATCACATCCAAGGTCACAAATCAGGTCTCAACCAGTACCAAAAGATTGGGATTATTCCCTGCATATTTTCAGACCACAGTGCTTTGAAACTAGAACTCAATCACAACAGGAAAGTCAGAAAGAACTCAAATACATGGAGGCTAAAGAGCATCCTACTAAACAATGAATGGGTCAACCAGGAAATTAAAGAATTAAAAAAATTCATGGAAACCAATGAAAATGAAAACACAACTGTTCAAAATCTTAGGGATACAGCAAAGGCAGTCCTGAGAGGAAAGTATATAGCAATACAAGCCTTTCTCAAGAAATAAGAAAGGTCTCAAATACACAACCTAACCGTACACCTAAAGGAGCTGGAGAAAAAACAGCAGATAAAGCCTAAAACCAGCAGGAGAAGAGAAATAATAAAGATCAGAGCAGAAATCAATGAACTAGAAAACAAAAGAACAGTAGAACAGATCAACGAAACTAGGAGCTGGTTCTTTGAAAGAATTAACAAGATTGATAAACCTCTGGCCAGACTTATCAAAAAGAAAAGAGAAATGACCCAAATCAACAAAATTATGAATGAAGGAGGAGAGAGCACAACCAACACCAAAGAAAAACAAACAATTATAAGGACATATTTTGAGCAACTCTATGCCAGCAAATTTGATAACCTGGAAGAAATGGATGCATTCCTAGAGATTTATCAATTACCAAATTGAACCAGGAAGAAATAGAAAACCTGAACAAACCTATAACCACTAGGAAATTGAAGCAGTCATCAAAAATCTCCCAACAACAAAAGCCCAGGGCCAGATGGCTTCCCAGGGGAATTCTATCAGACATTTAAAGAAAAATTAATACCTATTCTCCTGAAACTGTTCCAAAAAATAGAAATGGAAGGAAAACTTCCAAACTCATTTTATGAGGCCACCATTACCTTGATCCCAAAACCAGACAAAGACCCCATCCAAAAGGAGAATTACAGACCAATATCCTTGATGAACATGGATGCAAAAATTCTCACCAAAATACTAGCCAATAGGATCCAACAGTACATTAAAAGGATTATTCACCACGACCAAGTGGGATTTATCCCTGGGCTGCAAGGCTGGTTCAACATCCGCAAATCAATCGTGATACAAGACATTAACAAAAGAAAGAACAAGAATCATATGATCCTCTCCATAGATGCAGAAAAAGCATTTAACAAAGTACAGCATCCTTTCTTGATCAAAACTCTTCAGAGTAGAGGGATAGAGGGTACCTACCTCAATATCATAAAAGCCATCTATGAAAAACCTACAGCGAATATCATTCTCAATGGGGAAAAGCTGAGAGCTTTCCACCTAAGGTCAGGAACGTGTCAGGGATGTGCGCTATCACCACTGCTCTTCAACATAGTATTAGAAGTCCTAGCCACAGCAATCAGACACCAAAAGGAAATCAAAGGCATCCAGATCGGCAATGAGGAAGTCAAACTCTCACTCTTTGCAGATGATATGATACTGTATGTGGAAAACCCAAAAGTCTCCACACCAAAACTGCTAGAACTCATACAGGAATTCAGTAAAGTGGCATGATATAAATCAATGCACAGAAATCCGTGGCATTCCTATACACCAACAACAAGGCAGAAGAGAGACAAATCAAGGAGTCGATCCCATTTACAATGGCACCCAAAACCATAAGATACCTAGGAATAAATTTAACCAAAGGGGCAAAGGATCTGTACTTAGAAAACTACAAAATACTCATGAAAGAAACTGAGGAAGACACAAAGAAATAGAAAAACGTTCCATGCTCATGGATTGGAAGAACAAACATTGTGGAGATGTCAATGCTACCTAGAGCAATCTACACATTCAATGCAATCCCCATCAAAATACCATCCACTTTTTTCAAAGAAATGGAACAAATAATCCTAAAATTTGTATGGAACCAGAAGAGACCCCGAATAGCCAGAGGAATCTTGAAAAAGAAAAGCAAAGCTGGCAGCATCCCAATTCCGGACTTCCAGCTCTATTACAAAGCTGTCATCATCAAGACAGTATGGTACTGGCACAAAAACAGACACATAGATCAATGGAACAGAATCAAGAGCCCAGAAATGGACCCTCAATTCTATGGTCAACTAATCTTTGACAAAGCAGGAAAGAATGTCCAATGGAAAAAACAGAGTCTCTTCAACAAATGGTGTTGGGAAAATTGGACAGCCACATGCAGAAGAGAGAAACTGGACTATTTTGTTACACAAAAATACACTCCAAATGGTTGAAAGACCTAAACATGAGACAGGAGTCCATCCAAATCCTAAAGGAGAACACAGGCAGCAACCTCTTCGATCTCAGCCTCAGCAACTTCTTCCGAGAAACATCTCCAAAGACAAGGGAGGCAAGGGTCAAAATGAACTATTGGGATTTTATGAAGATAAAAAGCTTTTGCAGAGCAAAAGAAACAGTCCACAAAACCAAAAGACAACCAACAGAATGGGAGACGATATTTGCCAATGACATATCAGATAAAGGGCTAGTATCCAAAATCTATAAAGAATTTATCAAACTCAACACCCAAAGAACAAATAATCCAATCCAGAAATGGGCAGAAGACATGAACAGACATTTTTCCAAAGAAGACATCCAAATGGCCAACAGACACAGGAAAAAGTGCTCCACATGCTCGGCATCAGGGAAATCCAAATCAAAACTTCAATCAGATACCACCTCACACCAGTCAGAATGGCTAAAATTAAGTCAGGAAATGACAGATGTTGGCGGGGATGTGGAGAAAGGGGAACCCTCCTACACTGTTGGTGGGAATGCAAGTTGGTGCAACCCCTCTGGAAAACAGTATGGAGGTTCCTCAAACAGTTGAAAATAGAGCTACCCTATGATCCAGCAATTGCACTACTGGGTATTTACCCCAAAGATACAAATGTAGGGATCCGAAGGGGTACGTGCACCCCAATGTTTATAGCAGCAATGTCCACAATAGCCAAATTTTGGAAAGAGCCAAGATGTCCATCGACAGATGAATGGATAAAGAAGAAGTGGTATATATACACAATGGAATGTTATGATGCCATCAAAAGGAATGAGATCTTGCCATTTGCAATGACGTGGATGGAACTGGAGGGTGTTATGCTGAGTGAAATTAGTCAATCAGAGAAAGACATGTATCATATGACCTCACTGATATGAAGAACTCTTAATCTCAGGAAACAAACAGGGTTGCTGGAGTGGTGCGGGGTGGGAGGGATGGCTGGCTGGGTGATAGACATTGGGGAAGGTATGTGCTATGGTGAGCGCTGTGAATTGTGTAAGACTGATGAATCACAGGTCTGTACTTCTGAAACAAATAGTGCAATATATGTGAAGAAAAAAAAAGAAGAAGATAGCAGGAGGGAAAGAATGAAGGGGAATAAGTCAGAGGGGGAGACGAACCATGAGAGACGATGGACTCTGAAAAACAAACTGAGGGTTCTAGGGGGGAGGGGTGTGGGGGGATGGGTTAGCCTGGTGATGGGTATTAAAGAGGGCACGTTCTGCGTGGAGCACTGGGTGTTATGCACAAACAATGAATCATGGAACACTACATCAAAAACTAATGATGTAATGTATGGTGATTAATATAACAATAAAAATTATTTAACAAAAGAATATAAAAAGATAAAGCATTCCTATTAGAAAATTTTAAATGTCCAATAAAAAATGTGTATATATAAAAATATATGTAATAATCAAACTCAATATCAAGTAAATATGAAGTATTAAGACATCAGGTAGAATTTTCTGGTGCCCCCTTCTCAAAACTATTTTAATGCCAATAAATATCTAATACTAGAGAGGCTGTGGGTTAACACACTTATACACATGCAGCACACATTTAGTAGGTCTAGTAGGGCTTTATGTATCTGATAACATGGGTCACAACTTTATAAAGGACATAGTTGGGGCACCTGGGTGGCTCAGTCCTTAAGCGTCTGCCTTCGGCTCAAGTCATGATCCCAGGGTTCTGGGATCGAGCCCCGCATCGGGCTCCCTGCTCAGCGGGAAGCCTGCTTCTCCCTCTCCGACTCCCCCTGCTTGTGTTCCCTCTCTCAGTGTCTCTGTCAAATAAATATTTTTTTTAAAAAGGTACATAGTCCTTTTTGATGAAGAATTCCTTTTCTAACATTTATATAGAAAATTGTTTATCAAACTTAATTTCATGAAATAGTAGTCATCAAAATGAGTAATAATAAGGAATTTGTTACAATGTACATGATAGTAATAGACAAATGTTAGAAAAAATTATAAGAACATGTAATAAAAGAAAAAATTATCAATTTATATATTTTTTAAAGATTTTATTGATTGGGCGCCTGGGTGGCTCAGTTGGTTAAGCAACTGCTTTCGGCTCAGGTCATGATCCTGGAGTCCTGGGATCGAGTCCCGCATCGGGCTCCCTGCTCAGCAGGGAGTCTGCTTCTCCCTCTGACCCTCCCCCCTCTCATGTGCTCTCTGTCTCTCATTCTCTCTCTCAAATAAATAAATAAATTCTTTTTAAAAAAAGATTTTATTTATTTATTTGACAGAGATCGAGAGAGTGAGCACACAAGCGGGGGGGGCAAAGGGAGAGGGAGAAGCAGACTCCCTGCTGAGAAGGGAGCCCCACATGGGGCTTAATCCCAGGACCCTGGGATCATGACCTGAGCCAAAGGCAGATGCTTAACTGACTGAGCCACCCAGACACCTGCCAATTTATATTATTAATTAAAAACCAAACAACAAAACAGGATATAGAGTCTAATCTCAGGTTTTTAAAAAATTATTTGAAGACATCAGAAAAATTTAAAAGAATGCTTATTTTTAGCTATTGTTTTGGTTGAGTTTTATGCAATTTTGCTGGGTTTTTTTAATTATACAAATTTCTACAATAAACGTGTATTAATTTAATGAACATTATAGAACCAATAAAAGCTATTTTCTTAATAAAAATATTTGCTTAGCATTCTTGCTTGCTTCCCCTTTGTTTACTGGATGGATTATAGTAGATGGTGTCTCTAATTTAATGTAATAAAATGTACATGCCTTGGGGTTTTCCATTTTATGATTTTCACCCATGGGGCCATTATTTCCTTGTTAAGTGTCTTTACTCAGAAAAAGCAGTCAGGAAATATAGGGAGAAATGCCTTCCCTAAGTAAACAGAATGAGAGCACTGAATATAGCTACTGGGCAGAGAGGCTTATTTTGGGAATTCTGCTGTTAGGTCTCTTTGGTTCCCATCCAAAGATGCAGTGCCACACTTTCACAACTGGAATCCAAATAGTATGAATAATCATTCTATGTTTCCCCAAAGGAAACAATAGTTTCTTCCCACTGTTAAGGTTTGTATGGCAGAGGAAGGAGAAAATTTTTAAAGAAAACTCCATGACTGCTGCATCTTACTGCTTGACTACTAGCTGTGCTGATGAGCCACTGTGCCACAGCAGGCAAGCTAAAGGAACTCTCTCTGAACCTCAGTTTTCTCATCTGAAAACATGTAAACTAAACCAAAACAACAATAACAACAAAAACACATGTGAAGATATGGGTTCTTAATTTGCATAATTCTGTGAAGATTAACATCAAAATGCTGAAAGCACCAGGCTTCTGGTAATGTTTTATTATGGTGAGTCTTCTGATATTGCATCTTTCAGGGAGCCTGAATTTATGTAAAACTATGTGTCCTTTCTAGCAATGACACTGTAAGCTCTAGTGATCCAGCTATGTACTAAATATGCATGTGTTAATCTGTGAGACTATTTTCGTCTTGTGCTCTATGGAGAGAGAGTCTCAATTTTAAAGCCATTTGTATAAGGTTTATAAAATGAGACTGATTTTACTCTACAGTTCAATACATCTCCTGAGACTCTTCTCGATTAGCGATTACATTTGTAGTTTAGATTAAACAAAAATATTCCTAAATATATTTGCTAAACAAATTTTAGAATGGCATACAATGGCATTACCCCAGGCAAAAATCTTTGATTGATATTTCCATTGCACTGATTCTCTCTTATTTAAGTCAATAACTTTTTGTTTATATGGTGTTAGTTTTGTGATGGGAAATTAAATTTTGAAACTATGATGATGAACCTGTCAGGCAAAATAAATAAATAAATCAATCAATCAATCAATCAATCAATCAATCTCATATTTAATCCTGTTTGGTTCTCAATATTGAGATCCACTGAACACCTGAAGGAACAGACTGGCATAAAACTTCAACAAAACACATATTAGCATATTAACTCTTACACATTCCATGTACTGGCCCGTCTGGGCTGAGTTGTCAGCATAATCTGCAGAAGGATAAAACCACTGGCAGACCACAGCCATGAAACACGTTTCTCCTGTAATGTTCCTGAGGGTGAACTTGTTTGATATGGCCTTACTGAAATGCTCATGCTGCGCTGCTTGCAGTTAGAATGTGCATCAAATTGACAGCCAACCAGCCCATGAAAACTGGTATGGAGAGTTGCACAGCAGTACTCTTCCCTGCTAGTAGGGAACGGAAATGTGTTTATATGCATACAGGTGCAGAGTAATGAAGGCAGACACCTGGATCCAGTCATTCTCTGAGGATCACCTTCATTCAGTACTTATTTACTGACAATTAGCACCTACTAAGTGCTAGACACTGTATAAGGCTTTCTTAGTGATGCAATAGAGACAACTGTGTCTTTGTTTACTTAAGTTTGTGCTTAATGGCCCCCAAAGGTTTTGTGAGATGGATTTTTGCCTACCCCCATCACAATTTTACCTGCTTAGATGGGCAGAAAAGACAAGAAAAGCAGGTTAAAAAAGACTATTAAGAAGCAATTTCCTATAATCCCTCCACTAAGGGATATATAAAACAGAATTATTTTATATATACATCAAATACATATATATTAAGAACTTTATATATATGTGTGTATGTGTATATATATATATATACACACATATATAAAGTATAGGAAAACTTTACTAATAGGAATATTTAGAAAAAAATAAATATATGATATATAAATATCCTAAATATTCCTATTAGTAAAGTTTTTTTGTACTTTCCACCAGCCAGTCAGGACTGAGCCTATATACATATGAATAAAAAGGCCATGAGGAACCCACCTCCTGATCTGGGCTGTAGTTACTGCTGCTAAGGAATTCCTTCAAATTCCATGTACTCCCTCTGGTTTGAAGGACATCTGTTTGAATCATACCTAGCGCACAAACCATAACAGTGGGAGGTTTGCAGAATTGCCAAGATTGTAAACAATCTGATTCATGAATATGAACAATGATATCTCTTTTTTTTTGAAAGAGAGGTGGCTCTTTACTCTGCTTTAGAGGCATATGCCGGGTCAGTATATTTTGTGATAGAAAGGCCCAGAGTGGGAAGGAGATTTTGAAAGACAAGCCCACCCTGTCATATCTTAAAAACCTAGAGCTGTTTCATTTCATTTTCATTTTTCTTTTTTAAATCCTCCCCCCTCCTTTTCCTCAAAATTTTTAGGGTAAAAACAGGAGAGTATGTTGTGGATGCGAATGCTGAAGAATGGCAGATAATGAATACAAGGAAAGAATGGATAACTATCAGGGCCGCCAGCGGATATCCATTCCACCTACAAGTTAGTCTACCCCAGTTCCTTGTGTTTCCAAAGCACTGCATTCTTTTGCAACGCATCATGTTGCAACAGTATCTCTAATTTTTAGTTTCCATTGTGTTTTTGATATAGGCAAAAGCAATTACCAAGTCACATGCTTTTCTTCTTACCGTTCCTCACAATTTTAACAGCTAATATGAAATGCCAAAGCACCACTAATTGAAAATTGATTTTGGAATCAATTAAACAGCCAGCTCAGTTAAGGAGAACACATGGAGAAGTTTCATCAACTGCCTCTGTCCCCTGTGGAAGTCTCCATTATACTCCTCTGGCTGGGACCTAAACAGTAATCTTCAGTGGTCTTGCAATCCAAAGAAGTCCAATTTGCAAATTTAGCTATCGATCATGAAGAACAACTTTACTAGGGGGACTTTAATTCCAGGGGTACCACAAGATAAAATTAACTATATTTTTGAAAGGATAAAGGAAGTTCAATTTATTAAGTCACGGTCCAAGAAAAATACTTAAGGATACCTTATCCTTTTCATTCCTAACCCTATGAATTTTATGATTCTTAAGTATCAGACTAAATGTTTCACATAACAGTCCTAAGGTATGGGCTCTATCGTTCTAATTTAACAGATATCAAAAATGAGGGAAATAATGTGACTAGGGCTCAAATCAAGAAAGCTTCACCTTCTGATATACCACACTGGGACTTCTAATTATAATACTTGCCCTTTGTTGAGAATTTACTGTTTGCATACTCTATACTAAGTGTTTTACATGCATTACCTAATTTAATGCTCACATAAACTCTATAGTGTAGTTACAATTACTTCCCATTATTTTTGAGATGATAAACCTGAGGCCCAGAGAAGGAAATTAATATCCCCAAGGTCACAGAGCTAGTGGAGGGTAGAGCAAGATCTTAACCACCCTTTGACACTGCATCCTTCAATATCATCCACTAGGCTGTGCCACTGCCACTATTTTATTGGTACTTAAGAAGGGAGCTCATACAGATTGTTATTAATAACAGAATGGGTATGCGGACACTGAGAAACAGGGAGGTAAAGTAGATGACAGCATATGAATACTGCAATTCAGCCTTGAGAGAGACACAGGAAAGTGCGTCGAATTTCCCAGAGCTCTGGAGCTCCTTTATCTGTTAGGAAGGAGGGATGTGCAATTGAAGGGGTCGGCCAGACAAGGTCTTGAGTTTTCCAATGAGTTCTATTTTGCTTCTTCATGTTTACTTTGCGGGATGTCAGAGACACAGAGGTCTGTATATGGTAGAGAGGAGGTAAGGCAGACCTTGCTCACTCACATACTTCCAGAACAAAAAAGAGATTTTCCCTTTTGGTCCAGCCCTGCTGAGTATGTCAGTAACAAAATAGAAACAGAGCTTTTTCTATAAAGACATACTACATTCTTATATTGGGAAGATGGAAGATACAATCCAGACAAACCAAATCTGCACACTAAACCAGCCAGCCAGAAGAGTATTTGAGAGTTCAGGTAGCCACGTGTGTTTTAAAGGCAGGAAGCTGATAGATGCCAAGCGTAGTAGAGATGATTTGAAAATGTTGAACTAACTGATAATATATAGACAATCTGCTATGTTATTTTCCAATATCCTATAAAAACAGACCATTCCCCTTCCTCCACTGGCTGCAGCAGCATCTATCACAAAGCAGAAAAATCAAGCACAATTCCCCAAAAGCAGACATTTCTTTTGATGTATGGCGGATGGTCTGTGATGAAATAAGTTAAGTATTGAGGGAAAAGGCTTGGCTCTTTGTGGCTGGATATATAAAGAAACTGGGTGACAGCCTACAAATTTTTACCCGAGTACTTAAATGGACCAAGAGCCTATTTGAAGAGAAAAGTCAATGGTAGCAGGTTTTTTACTTCATGCATTGACTACATGTAATTTTGTTAATGCCACCTTCTCAAAGATTTCATCCTCACACCACAACCCCAGCCAAGTTCATCTGGTCCAAATGCACATGAATACAAAACCTGCACTGATCTATGATTCATCCTTGTCACAGTTCACTATTAATATTAAGCATTATCACACATTGTTAAATTATTCATTGGAAGAAGTGGCTACATGACACTGTCTCAACCCTGTGTCATGGGTAGTTGAGTCAGATGAAGATCCTTCGCGTGTCTGAGCATTCCTTATTTTCCCAGGAGAACTCAAGTAGCCCTGTCAGTATAGAAAAAGCAACCTGAAATCCTGCTTAAATTCTGATATTTTTAAACTGATGAGAGACTGTATAAAGAATATATTTTGGTACATCTTGGTTCAGAAAAGGGCTTGACCCTTGATCAGACCCTTACATAACAAGAGAAAACACAGTAAACCGGAGATACCAAAATAATAAAATAAACACTGACTTCAAGGTACTATAAAATTAAAACAATAGCAAGAACATGTACCGAGCACACTGCCAATGTTGTCAGGGCAGACACTTCCTCTGACAATGCTTCTATGTGGTAGGGACTTGCACTGGCCTCATTGTGCCACTAAGGAAACTGAGGCTCACAAAGGTGATGTTAACTCCTGCAAATCACAGAGTAAGCATCAGAGTCAAGATTGGATCCAGGTATTCCAGCTCAAGAGCTCACGATTTTAAACAATAAGTTGACTTGAGTCTTTCTGAGGCTAGGATGCCATACCCCCAATTCAATTAAAGGATGCTTGAAAATCATCTGTAATCGAAGGGCTTTGCTGAAATGAAATCTGTGTTACAGAGACAAAAGTTAGTAATGAGTGACTATATCCAGGTCAGATTCCAAGGCGTTTTATTTATAAAGTGCTGAAGAGCCATGTTAGCATGTAGACTGCCCTCTGAGAGTAAGTAGAAGGCAGTGTATTTTCAAACTCTTGAATGCCCCTCTCAGAGGCCACTTAAACTCATGTGTATAGAGCAATGGACTAAGACATCTATTTACTAGGTATATAATGTGGGGAAAATTGCTTAACCTTTCTAAATCTATTTCTTTGTTGGCGCACACACACACACACACACACATATCCTATTCCAATGTGAAACGGTGTTATGAGGGTAGCATAAATGTCTGCAAAAGGGAGCTCTGCTGCTGGTAATGGTCAAATAAGTAGTTTGTACCTACCTGCACACTGAAAACAAAAAGAAAATTTGAATTTAAAAAACTCTGCTCAAAAGTATCAGAGTGGTAATAAGACAATGAGGAATGACTGGATAAGATGCCCGAGACAAGGAAACCTAGAGAAAAAAGCTCAATATTTGGAGCTCCTTTTCCTAGGGCATCTGCAAGAGGCAGCTCAACAGCTGAGAAGCTGGGTGGAGTTTTGGACAGACCATGGGGGTATGAAAACGAGCTCAGACCCACTACCCCAGTACATCGCGTTAAGAACCCAAAGGTTTACACACCAGGAATAAAGACACACCAAAACTAGACTGGCCTTCCCAGGAACTGAAGCTCACAATGGATATAGGAATAGGAAATCAGGGTTTGCTAGTGTACCAAAGGCAGTGGTTCTGATTGGAGAGGACAGAGTGGGGCTTCTGGGGTGCTGTTAACACTTTAATTCTTGGCCTGAATGCTGTCTCCAAGAGTTACTGACTTCATGACAGCTTATCGGTCTGTACACTTATGATCTGCATGATTTTCTCTACTGGTTTTATATTTCAATAAATGCATTTTTAAGACTTTTTTTATTTTTTTAAAGATTTTATTTATTTATTTCAGAGAGAGAGAAAATGAGAGATAGAAAGCACGAGAGGGAAGAGGGTCAGAGGCAGAAGCAGACTCCCTGCTGAGCAGGAAGCCCGATGTGGGACTCGATCCCGGGACTCCAGGATCATGACCTGAGCCGAAGGCAGTCGCTTAACCAACTGAGCCACCCAGGCACCCTTAAGACATTTATTTTTAAGAAAAGAAAAACTTTACAATGTTCTCTGGTGTGGTAGAAGTTTATATTCTTTCTATGGTATTTTCAAGATTTTTGTCAGGAGTACTGACATATATCTCTGATCTCTCAGTTTCTCTCTCTGTCTCTCTCTCTCGCTCTCTCTATATACATGCAATACCAAACTTTTAGATAAAAACAAACACAATAAATAAACTAAATAAATAATCAGAGTATGTCCTGAAAATCCAGGATTGTGTAATTCTGGACTAAGGTTTCTGCTTCTTCCCCAAAGTTTTGATAATGTGAAGTCACAACATTCACTAAGGGTGAAGTAGAAAGCAGAGAATTCATGACTGTATACATTGTTGCCAGGCAGGAAGGAAGGAAAGAAAGACAGAAGGAAGGTGGGCCCTGAAAAACAGGTCCCTGGGGGCATTGGAAACATTCTCTTCCCAGGAAGATGCACAGTCAGCCTGTATGTCCATTTTCCCAAAGACTCCTCAATGACTTATCTTCCTCCTAGAGCATCAGATCATGTGGACATACCCAACCATTTAGAAATCTCACTGAGCACTAATGTAAAATCCTTTTGCCAAGGTTTCTGGAATACAATACCATGAACTTATTTTTCTTTTAAAAACGTCTATCTCTCTGATGTTTAATCACATACAGTAGTATCAGGGATGGCCTAATTTCCTAGAATTTAATGTGAGGTGGAATAGAAATGCCAGCTATCTCTACCATTCACAAGAGCTAGAGGATAAGGCTACCTTCTCTCATCCTCACTCCCAAGATCCTGTCAATTTCTACTCAACTGAAATTGTTCATGTTTCAGTCCACAGCTCTACGTTTTTAGAAGGTAGAATCATTAAATGCTTTGATCATGATGTTTGGAAACCAGACAAAATTAAACCCAAATATCAGCTCTGCCCACTATTCAGGCAGAATATTCACACAAGAACTTCACTTTCCCAATCTGTTAAATACACATGATCACCAACACACCAGGGTTAGTGTTAATGCATGCACAGCACACAGTGCAAGGCCTTGAACATGAGAAACCTCAGCAAATGCTCTTCCCTTCCACTTCTTTCTCATTGTTCCTGTTTGTGCAAGGACTCTTGTGTTTGTCAGTGGCTGTGCTGCTCTATTCCAAAGCAACCAGTTGATTTGGTCAACGCAGATTTTGAGTTACACTCAAACCATGCCTCCTGCTGCATACTACATCCAAAAGAACACTTAATGTTTTGGCATCAAAGCTGGGGAGACTGTATGGTGACCAAGATAGTCTTGACATCTCCCTCAGTTTGACTGATGACTTCTTCCTGACTCTAAGCCCCTGAACTTCCTTCTCTTAGAGCATTTACAAACTTGTGATTACAAATCCTTTTCTCTGTCTCTTTGAAATATAAACCCTTTTAAGAAGTATCTTGCCGTTTTACAACCCAGGAATGTCTTTCCCAAGGACCTGGGAGCCATTTCTTTGAAATGTAATCATCAAGGAATATAGTGCTCCTGTTTCTCAGTTTCTGTGGAGAGGTAGTATAACTCGCTCCAAGTTGTCACCACCTCTGATCATGAAGATAGGAGAAAAATGAGAAAATTGACTTTTCCTTTGGATAAAGCCAATTAGCAAACATAGATGGTCTACAATCCCCTATGGAGTTAGGTATTCCTGGGTATTCAGACTTGGTCTGTGCTCTCTCCCCTTCTGCTGGCAATAGCTTTGGAATATAAAATCAAGTTCTGTCTACTAATTTTATATGGCATTGTTTGTTTAATCCATATATATGGCATATATGGATACATAATTTTCTTGCACATTGATATTAGTCATGAATAAATATACCCCGGTAATGATTTATTCATATCTGTATACCTGTAAACTTATCAGAGCTTCTTGAGTAGGAAGACTAGAAACATACTACTGAAGGAAGAGTACAAGGTATAAATCAATAACCGTGTCATTGATTTAATGTATCAGTGAGTTGATGAATGAATCAAGAAATATTTAATAAATTCAGAGAATTCTAAGATACTCTGAGTCTTTCCTGTTGTCATAAATCAATCTTTCTCTTTCAACTTCCATTCCCTTTCCATGCACTTATTTCCAAAATCACATGTAAAGAGTATTTTAAAATAAACAAACATGTGTAATACACTAATGAACAATTCAAGTGAAACACATATTTTTAAATAGATATTAGTAATATACCACTTTATATGTGGCTCACTCAGTGCTCAGCATGGTAAGCAGGATCTGCTCTCTTGTTTTTGACAGTGCTGTCAAGTTTCTTTCCCCTTTCTTTTACACATTTCCTATGGAAGTGCTGATCTTCATCCAAAAGAAGAGTTCAGTTTTGCTTACTAAGCACAGGTATCATCAGCCACCTTTGATATGTCTGCTTGCCCAACTGCTTTCAGCTGTAATACTGTCATAAATACCTTCCAACATACTTTCCTCCCTAGGAAGCTGTGTATTAATAATTAGTGAGTTACACCTGTTCCATCTGTCACATCAGATTCATTATTTTCATAACAGGAATCTACCAACAGACTGTGCAGGAATTACAGAGTTTTTTTCTTTCTTTTTTTTTTTTTTTTTTTTAATATGACATTCAGTTAAACCCTCCACGAAGCAGGCAGGGTTCTATCTAGTATCTGTGGGATGTGTTGCTTTAAAAAAAAAAAAAAAAAAAAGGAGCTAGAAATCAATGCCTGTTTGTTCAATAACAGGGCAAAAGAGAAGAGAACACGTTTGCAAACAGCAGGTGAGGCTTTCAATTTGAAAAGCAATCAGAGTATCAGTTGTCTGGCTTCAAGGGCAGAGCTCATAGCTAGCTATATACCAACAGAGGGGAGGAGATCTGAATGCAGCTCTTCTTAGTTTTGTGATTTATGCATTTACACAGCCATTCCTGACACTCTTACTTACACTCTGATTCTGAAAGCTTATGCAATGAGGCTCAGTTTTGATTGCTTATATATAAGCTGCTTGCTGCTTGATATATCTTATAAAATTTCAAATTTATTTAAAATAATAGGTCTTTTTAAATATGGGCATATATGCGCCATCTTAAAAAAAAAAAAAGGCCCACTTAACCCTGAAATTCAATAAACATTTACAGAGTCCCTACTCTTTACCAAGGATTGTAGCAGGCATTGAGGATGCAAAGATGTTTTGCTTGTGAGGAATGTCAATCGTGTATTTTAGAAGTTAAACTTGAGTGTGGATTAAATCCAGAAAAATACAACGCTATATATAAAGTCAGGAATTCTATACTTCCCCTGTATACTAAAACTGCAAGCTTATCTATTGTTAAAAACAAGACAACAGGCCCAAAATACAGCCGCTTTGGTTAAGCCTTACATCACCAAACTAAAACTTAATTACAGTTATGGCTCTCCAGAAATGAAATCTTAAGCCAGTCAATCAGAAATTGCCTGTCAGCTTGATAAAACCCCTGCCAACCCCTAAAGGAAAGTAACCTTGCAATAACCAATACTCTTTTCTCCCTTCTTGTTCCCACTCCCTTCTGCCTTTAAGTGTTTGGTTTTGTACAGCTCCTCAGAGCTCTTTTCCATCTGCTAGACTGGATGCTGCCCAATGCAAATAGATTTTTGCTCAAAAAAACGCCTAAAATGTTTAATATGCCTCAGTTTAAGAGTCTGGCTGTCCCAAGAGGAAACAAAAAGAGACCCCCCATAGCCCCCTGGAGCAAGCAGCAACCAGGCGCACCTACCTGTTGCGCCCTCTCAGCTGGCGGCTTTCCCGCTGCCTGTGGAAGTTTTAAGTCCCTCTTGGATCCTGGCTCTGCAGCTCTTGCATGAGGGGCTTTCAGACTGTGCGCATTTCCTTTTCTGGACCGGGTCCGACAGAAAAACCAAATGCGTCTGGGGTCAGAACGAGTACAACTCAGAAACCAAGGGAGTCCAAGGTCAGACTGCCTCAGACTTAAGAACCGGAAGTCTTGGTCCGACTTAGAAACCGGACCGGATGCGGGGCTGGACTGGGTCCAATGTAGAAACCGGATGGAGTTCGTTAGACTGGGTCCACTTAGAATCCAGGAAGGATTCCGAGGTCAGCCTGGGTCTAATTTAGTAAACTGGATTGGATCCTAGCTGGATTGGGTCTGACTTAAGCCGGACTGGGGCCAGTGTGAGGCCTCAGGTGCATAAAATTTTATTTTAAGCCTGAACAAGCAGGCTAGCCTTACCAAAGATAATCTTGAATTACCGTGGCCACAGTGGAGAACTTTTAACCTACATAAGCTTCTCATTTATAAGATGCCCTGGAGTAAACGAGGTCTCTGCCAAGCACTCACCATAAAGAATAAAGGAAAAATTATTTTTCCTCTTCTATGGTTTCTGGTGGCCAGGATGAGACCCACTGGGACACCCCACTCACTCCAGAGCCTGCAGACAGGATCCTGAGAAAACACGGAAGCCAGCAAAAGGTGAGAATTCTTAACCGAAGTCAGCTCATCCATTTCTATGTCTCTATCTGTAGTCCCTCATCAAGAAAGGAATGTAAAATTTCACATTTTCCCTTTCTTTCCAAATTCAGATTCGCAGGCAAAAACCTTTGTAAGACTTAGACCTTTGAATTATGACACAGTTTGCTTTTGGGTACCCATTGGTTGACCATCCTTTCCCTTCCAGGGACAACTATTGCTTTCTTGTTTGTCTCATTTTATATCCTGAGAACGTGTCTTGTTAACAGTCAGGTGGAGAGCCCCAAAAAGATGACCAGACAGAAATGTGGGTTGCACCCCATTTGTGGCTAGGTATGGGTGGAATGAAAGGCGGATTACACTCTTTCTGGCTGGGGTCCTACCAGTGTTGCCAGCTCTCAGAGGAATTGCCTAAGTCTTTCTTCTGGTTTATCTTTGAAAGTGGCTTTCCGTCTTGGGTCTTTTGCCTCCATGCATTCACAGGGTTGTTCAGTACTGCCAGGAATATTTACTGTTTGTGCTGGCTGAAATCTGACAAGGTATTTGAAAAGATTTATTTTTAAAGTGTTCCATGGTCAAAAGTTGGCCAAATTGGAAGCTGATAGAGCTTGATAGGAACTTTTTGTTTCCCTAATCTGAAATGAACTATGGACCCAGAAAGAAAGGAAAATATTCTGAAACCTTTGTGGAAGGATTTGCTAAAACATTCCAAAGACACACGGCTCTCTAAATCTAAAACAAAGGAATCTTTTAATTTCCATCTTTATTGAAGATCTTCTTCCTGATATAAAGAACCAACTGGAGATAATGTATTTTATACTTGGGGCAGTCATTTGCTATCATGCAGGCTGCAACCCAATTCTTTAAGGAATTAAAAAGAACTGTATTTGTCATACAAATCTAGTCTTTACAAGAATAAAAATGTGACTCTAGAAATAACTCAGAGCCCACCTATCTTTTTTAACCAATCCCCAAGCCTCCTCTATTCATCTCAAAAAGCTTGCAGATATTGTAAAAGATCTGGATTTAGTCCTTCTTGGTGGAATTTAGATTTTTCCACTGTGCCTTTTGAGATGTAAGTATTCTGCATGGTCTTCTCCAGGGTCCAGGATGGTTCTTATAAGAAGGGGAAAAAAGAGAGAGAGAAAGAGAGAGAGAGAACATTATATTGAAAACTAGGCCTATTAAAAATCTTAGAAGTCTCTTCCACAAACATTAGTTAAAAAAAAAAATCCATTCAAGCAGGTAAATTTAACTTATTTCGTCTTCCAGAAACACAATCTAGATACCACTGTTCTTTCATAAACTAGTGAGTTTTGCATTATTGTACCTGTCTGTTGGCTAAAATCTTTAAATAAAAATTATAAAGTCTTTGTATCTATCTGTATGTTCATGTATGTTTAGATATGTATGTTATAAATATGCAATTTTCTCTACCTCTGGATGATGTTGCCAAAATTCATATGTAAATACCTCTATTTAGGGCTTAAAGAAAATTAAACATATAAATAAAATATACTCTCAGAAATATAGAACACCTAAAATGTGAGCTAAAAAGCAAAAATAAGTGGTACCACATCAAACTAAAAAGCTTCTGCAGCAAAAGGAGCCATCAACAAAATGAAAAGACAAGGTATGGAAAGGGGGTGGAGGGGGGTTGCCAACCATTCATCTAATAAGGGATAATGCTCAAAATATATAAAGAAGAGTTACCCTGAATGTAAATGGGCTAAATGCCACAATCAAAACATAGGCTATCAGATTGGATAAAAAAACAAGACCCATCCGTATGCTGTCTGCAAGAGACTCATTTTAGACCGAAAGACACCCCCACATTGAAAGTAAAGGGGTGGAAAACAATTTACCATGCTAGTGGACACCAAAAGAAAGCTGGGGTGGCAATCCTTATATCAGACAAATTAGATTTTAAAACAAAGACTATAATAAGAGATGAGGAAGGACACTATATCCTACTTAAAGGGTCTATCCAACAAGAAGATCTAGCAATTGTAAATATCTATGCCCCTAACATGGAAGCAGCCAATATATAAGCCAATTAATAACAAAAGCAAAGAAACACATCGACAACAATACAATAATAGTGGGGGACTTTAACACCACCCTGACTGAAATGGACAGATCATCTAAGCAAAAGATCAACAAAGAAATAAAGAATTTAAATGACACACTGGACCAAATGGACTTCACGGATAAATTCAGAACATTCCATCCCAAAGCAACGGAATACACATTCTTCTCTAGTGCCCACAGAACATTCTCCAGAATAGATCACATCCTAGGTCACAAATCAGGTCTCAACTGGTACCGAAAGATTGGGATCATTCCCTGCATATTTTCAGACCACAGCGCTTTGAAACTAGAACTCAGTCACAAGAGGAAAGTCGGAAAGAACTCAAATAAGCGGAGGCTAAAGAGCATCCTACTAAAGAATGAATGGGTCAACTAGGAAATTAAAGAAGAATTTAAAAAAATTCATAGAAACAAATGAAAATGAAAAAAAAAAACTGTTCAAAATCCTTGGCATACAGAAAAGGCAGTCCTAAGAGGAAAGTATATAGCAATACAAGCCTTTCTCAAGAAACAAGAAAGGTCTCAAATACACAACCTAAGCCTACACCTAAAGGAGCTGAGAAAGAACAACAAATAAAGCCTAAACCCAGCAGGAGAAGAGAAATAATCAAGATCAGAGCAGAAATCAATGAAATAGAAACCAAAAGAACAGAACAGATCAACGAAACTAGGAGCTGGTTCTTTGAAAGAATTAACAAGATTGATAAACCCCTGGCCAGACTTACCAAAAGAAAAGAGAAATGACCCAAATCAACAAAATCATGAATGAAAAAGGAGAGATCACAACCAACACCAAAGAAATACAAACAATTGTAAGAACATATTATGAGCAACAAAATGCCAGCAAATTAGATAATCTGGAAGAAATGGATGCATTCCCTCAGCTGTATCAACTACCAAAACTGAACCAGGAAGAAATAGAAAACCTGAACAGACGTATAACCACTAGGAAATTGAAGCAGTCATCAAAAATCTCCCAACAAGCAAGACCCCAGGGCCAGATGGCTTCCCAGGGGAATTCTACCAAACATTTCAAGAAGAATTAATACCTATTCTCCTGAAACTGTTCGAAAAAATAGAAATGGAAGGAAAACTTCCAAAATTGTTTTATGAGGTCACCACTACCTTGATTCCCAAACCAGACAAAGACCCCATAAAAAGGAGTATAACAGACCAATAGCCCTCATGAACATGGATGCAAAAATTCTCACCAAAATACTAGCCAATAGGATCCAACAGTACATTAAAAGGATTATTCACCACGACCAAGTGGGATTTATTCCTGGGCTGCAAGTTGGTTCAACATCCGCAAATCAATCAATGTGATACAATGCATTAATAAAAGAAAGAACAAGAACCATATGATCCTCTCAGTAGATGCAGAAAAAGCATTTGACAAAGTACAGCATCCTTTCTTGATCAAAACTCTTCAGAGTATAGGGATAGAGGGTACATACCTCAATATCATAAAAGCCATCTATGAAAAACCCACAGCGAATATCATTCTCAATGGGGAAAAGCTGAGAGCTTTCCCCCTAAGGTCAGGAACATGGCAGTGATGTCCACTATCACCACTGCTCTTCAACATAGTAGTAGAAGGCCTAGCCACAGCAATCAGACAAGAAAAAGAAATCAAAGGCATCCAAATTGGCAAAGAAGAAGTCAAACTCTCACTCTTTGCAGATATGATATTTTATGTGGAAAACCCAAAAGACTCCACCCCAAAACTGCTAGAACTTATACAGGAATTCAGTAAGGTAGCAGGATATAAAATCAATGCACAGAAATCAGTGCCATTCCTAAATGCCAACAACAAGACAGAAGAAAGAAAAATTAAGGAGTTGATCGCAATTACAATTGCACCCAAATCCATAAGATACCTAGGAATAAATCTAACCAAAGAGGAAAGAATCTGTACTCAGGAAATTATAAAATACTCATGAAAGAAATTGAGGAAGACACAAAGAAATGGAAAAACGTTCCATGTTCATGGATTGTAAGAACAAATATTGTGAAGATGTCAATACTACCTAGAGTAATCTACACATTTAATGCAATCCCTATCAAAATACCATTAACTTTTTTTAAAGAAATAGAACAAATAATCCTAAAATTTGTACGGAACCAGAAAAGACCCCGAATAGCCAGAGGAATGTTGAAAAAGAAAAGCAAAACCGGTGGCATCACAATTCCAGATTTTACAAGCTCTATTATGAAACTGTAATCATCAAGACAGTATGGTACTGGCACAAAAACAGACACATAGATCAATGGAACAGAATCGAGAGCCCACAAATGGACCCTCAACTCTATGGTCAACTAATCTTCAACAAATCAGGAAAGAATGTCCAACGGAAAAAAGACAGTCTCTTCAACAAATGGTGTTGGGAAAATTGGAGGGCCATATGCAGAAGAATGAAACTGGACCATTTCCTTACACCACACACAAAAATAGACTCCAAATGGTTGAAAGACCTAAATGGGAGACAGGAGTCCATCCAAATCCTAAAGGAGAACATAGCCTGCTGCCTTTTCGACCTCAGCCGCAGCAACTTCTTCCTAGAAACATCGCTAAAGGCAAGGGAAGCAAGGGCAAAAATGAACTCGGGACTTCATCAAGATAAAAAGCTTTGCATAGCAAAAGAAACAGTCCGCAAAACCAAAAGACCACCGACAGAATGGGAGAAAATATTTGCAAATGACATTATCAGATAAAGGGCTAGTATCCAAAATGTATAAAGAACTTATCAAACTCAACACCCAAAGAACAAATAATCCAATCAAGAAATGGGCAGAAGACATGAACAGAAATTTTTCTAAAGAAGACATCCAAATGGCCAATAGACACATGAAAAAGTGTTCAACATCACTCGGCATCAGGGAAATCCAAATCAAAATCTCAATGAGATACCACCTCACAATGAGATACCACCTCAAAACCTCAATGAGATACCACCTCAGAACGGGCAGAATGGTTAAAATTAACAAATCAGGAAATGACAGATGTTGGCAGGGATGCGGAGAAAGGAGAACCCTCCTACACTGTTGGTGGGAATGCAAGCTGGTGCAGCCACTCTGGAAAACAGTTGGAGGTTCTTCACAAAGTTGAAAATAGAGCTACCATATGAACCAGCAATTGCACTACTGGGTATTTACCCCAAAGATACAAATGTAGGGATCCAAAGGGGTATGTGCACTCCGACGTTTATAGCAGCAATGTCCACAATAGCCAAACTGTGGAAAGAGCCAAGATGTCCATCGACAGATGAATGGATAAAGAAGAAGTGGTATATATACACAATGGAATATTATGCAGCCATCAAATGGAATGAAATCTTGCCATTTGCCATGACACGAATGGAACTGGAGGGTATGATGCTGAGCGAAATAAGTAAACCAGAGAAAGACACGTATCATATGATCTCACTGATAGGAGGAATTCTTAATCTCAGGAAACAAACTGAGAGTTACTGGAGTGGTGGGGGGTGTGAGGGTTGGGGTGGCTGGGTGATAGACATTGGGGAAGATATGTGCTATGGTGAGCATTGTGAATTGTGCAAGACTGTTGAATCACAGACTGTACCTCTGAAACAAATAATACATTATATGTTAAAAAAAAAAAAGAAGAAGATAGTAGGAAGGGTAAAATGAAGGGGGGGAAATCGGAGGTGGCGATGAACCATGAGAGACTATGGACTCTGAGATACAAGCTGAGGGTTCTAGAGGGGGGGTGTTGGAAGGATGGGCTAGCCTGGTGATGGGTATTAAAGAGGGCACCTATTGAATGGAGCACTGGGCTTTTTATGCAAACAATAAATCATGGAACACTACATCAAAAAAAAAAAAAACTCATAGAACTCAATAGCAAAAAAACAAATAACCCAATTACAAAATGGGCAAAGGATCTGAATAGACATTTCTCCAAAGAAGATACATGAAAGGCCAAAAGGTACATGAAAAGATGCTCAACATCAGTAATTATTAGGAAAATGCAAATTAAAACACAATGAGAGGCACCTGGGTAGCTCAGTTGGTTAAGCTTATGACTTGGTTTCAGCTCAGGTCATGATCTCAGGGTCATGAGATTGAGCCCTGCATTGGACTCCATGCTCAGTGGGGAGTCTATTTGAGATTCTCTCTCTGTCTCTCTGCCTCTCCCCCGACTTGTGTGTGCTCTCTCTCTCTCTTTCTCAAATAAATAAATAAATCTTTAAAAAAATAATATCTGCAGTCTCCTGTTCATAGCAGCATTATTTACAATAGATAAGATATAGAAACAACTACATGTCCATTGATGGATGAATGGATAATGGAGTTGTGTTATATATGTGTTTGTGTATATATACATGAAATATATATTAAAATATTGTTCACACAATGAAATATTATTCATTCTTAAAAAATACAAGGAGGTCCTACAATTTGCAACAATGTGGATGGACTATGAAGACATGCCACGGGAATAAGTCAGACAGGGAAAGACACACTGTATGATCTCCTGTCGGACTCTATTTAGAATTTGATTTTTGGGAAGTTACCAGAACATTTTCAAAAGGTTTGAATATTTGAATAAATAGGATTACTGATCATTATGAAATAAACATTATCTGTTTAATGAAAGTGATAACAGAAGATGTTAAAGGCAAATACAGAATGTGTGAACAAAACCCAAGTCTGTTAATATTGAGAATACCGGGTTTTCTTTTCTTTTTTTTTTAATAATTTTTTATTGTTATGTTAATCACCATACATCATTAGTTTTTGATGTAGTGTTCCATGATTCATTGTTTGTGCATAACACCCAGTGCTCCACGCAGAATGTGCCCTCTTTAATACCCATCACCAGGCTAACCCATCCCCCCACCCCCCTCCCCTCTAGAACCCTCAGCTTGTTTTTCAGAGTCTATCGTCTCTAATGGTTCATCTCCCCCTCCGACTTACTCCTCTTCATTCTTCCCTTCCTGCTATCTTCTTCTTTTTTTTTTCTTAACATATATTGCGTTATTTGTTTCAGAAGTACAGATCCGTGTTTCATCAGTCTTGTACAATTCACAATGCTCACCATAGCACATACCCTCCCCAATGTCTATCACCCAGCCACCCAATCCCTCCCACCCCCCACCACTTCAGCAACCCTCAGTTTGTTTCCTGAGATTAAGAATTCCTCATATCAGTGAGGTCATATGATACATGTCTTTCTCTGAGAATACCAGGTTTTCTTAAGTAAGCAAAGACCTAATAAAGCTCATGGCTCCCATACTGCTTGTATGATTTGTGTGTCTCCAACGAAAAATCAGTATTGGCTAAATACAGTTTAGCCTATTTTTGTTTTCATATATATTAGATTAACAGTGTTAAAAGATGAACTGAGGCACATTAAAAGTTTTTAAGAGTTTGAGCAAAAATTGATTCAAATCAGGTAGCATGTAATCCAGTCATATCAGTGTCAAGAGTACTTGGCAGGGTGCTTTCCATGAATCTTATTTTTGCAAAAACATAAAAGTAAAACACTAACTGTCTGTAAATAATGAAAGACTTTAAAAGACCCATGCTTAAAGATCTGATGAGAGTTCATTATTATGGAATTGACAAGTAAATTTGGTATTTCTCCGACACCTAACATTTTAAGATAATAACTGGAATTAAAACTGATAACATTATACCAAAACTGTTACCAGATTACAAAGTGTCAAAACTTGGGTGGATATTTCACAACTGAAGAAGGCTCCACTTGACATCTGGTCTTGTGCCAATGCTTAGACCCCAAAATCAAACTGGCTAGGAAGAGAAGTAGCTCACATTGAAACAGATTGCTTCTTCCCATGATGTCAGATCAGAAACATTTCTTTCCATTCCTCCTTCCCTGTCTGACCGTCCTTTTCCTAATTCTTACACCGTGCAGGTCTTTATGATTATTTTGTCCACCTTTTCTCTTGTTCCAGCCTGGCACATCTCTCAGGCCATTGCAAGGGGTGTGTGTGTGTGTGTGTGTGTGTAATCCTACCTCCAAATGACTTTGGGATCTGCCATGGTGCTAGTGATTTATAGTTCTGCCCATCACAAACTTCTGAATTTCTAATGCCTCAGTTTCTCTGGAACAAATTCAGCCTTCCCTTTATCATGTCAGACTACTTAACCCTGGAGTCCATTTCTTTGGCTAACAACCCCAAACTTGGGGAACCTTGCATCCAGGCTCTCTAAAAGAAAGGGACACAAAGCCAGGAAAACAAGAATAAAACTGTGTAGTCTACAGACCCTTATATTTTACTGGCCTCCTTACACCTTTTTATTCCCAAGCCATGGACTCAAATGGCAGTCACCAGGAGGCATTCAAAATGTGTTTTCTTTTTGGCAGATGCCTACTTCCCTGGCGGGAGTAAGTGAAAGTGAGACTATGATTAGGAATCTCCCCTTAACTCAAAGATATTTCAGAATCTGCTCCTAAAGCAATAGCTGTCCAAGAAAAATCCCTGGATCTCCTGTCCAAAGTTGTTCTTGATCATAGGATAGCCCTTTATTATTATTTTAGCTGAGCAAGGAGATGTCTGTGCTGTGGTCAACACCTCTTGTTGCACTTGGATTAACATTCTGGTAAAGCTGAGATTCAGCTACACAAGATCACTGAACAAGTCCATTAGTTTAAGAGACTGACTCTTTGAAAGGGGTCTTTTTTTTACTTACTTAATTCTGATTGGTTTGGGTTGTAGAGACCATGGCTCTGAAGTACACTCATTGGTAATTATCCTGCTTACAATAATCATAGTAGTCTCCTGACATACTGTATTTGCTCAAAAGGCTTAAGTGCATATTTGAAAAAAAAAAGATGGAAAAACATTCCATCCTCATGGAACGGAAGAATAAACATTGTGAAAATGTCTGTGCTGCCCAGAGCAATCTATACTTTCAACGCCATCCTGATCAAAATACCAATGGCATTTTTCAAAGTGCTGGAACAAACAACCCTAAAATTTGTATGGAATCAGAAAAGACCCTGAATTGCTAAGGAAATGTTGAAAAAGAAAAACAAAGCTGGGGGCATCACATTCCCTGATTTCAAGCTATATTACAAAGCTGTAATCACCAAAACAGCATAGTATTGGCACAAAAACAGACACATAGACCAATGGAACAGAATAGAGAGCCTAGATATGGACCCTCAACTCTATGGTCAAATAATCTTTGACAAAGCAGGAAAAAATATGCAATGGAAAAAAGACCATCTCTTCAATAAATTGTGCTGGGAAAATTGGACAGCTATATACAAAAGAATGAAACTCGACCATTCTCTTACACCATACACAAAGATAAACTCAAAATGAATGAAAGACCTCAATGTGAGACAGGAATCCATCAAAATCCTAGAGGAGAACATAGGCAGTAACCTCTTCGACATTGGCCACAGCAACTTCTTTCAAGACATGTCTCCAAAAGCAAGGGAAGCAAAAGCAAAAATGAACTTTTTGGACTTCATCAGGATAAAAAGCTTCAAAGGAAGCAGTCAACAAAACAGAGGCAACCCACAGAATGGGAGAAAGATTTTTGCAAGTGACACTACAGACAAAGCACTGATTTCCAAGATCTATAAAGAACTTTGCAAACTCAACACCCAAAAAACAAATAATCAAGTCAAAAAATGGGCAGAAGACATGAACAGGCAATTACCAAAAGAAGACATACAAATGGTTAACAGACACATGAAAAATGTTCATCATCATTAGCCATCAAGGAAATCCAAATCAAAACCACATTGAGATACCACCTTATATCAGTAAGAATAGCAAAAATTGACAAGGCAAGAAACAACAAATGTTGGAGAGGTTGTGGAGAAAGGGGAACCCTCTTACACTGTTGATGGGAATGCAAGTTGGTACAGCCACTTTGGAAAACAGTGTGGGGGTTCCTCAAAAAATAAAAAATAGAGCTACCTTATGACCCAGCAATTGCACTCCTGGGTACTTACCCCAAAGACACAGATGTAGTGAAAAGAAGGGCCATATGCACCCCAAGGTTCATGGCAGCAATGTCCACAATAGCCAAACTGTGAAAAGAGCCAAGATGCCCTTCAACAGATGAATGGATAAAGAAGATGTGGTCCATATATACAATGGAATATTACTCAGCCATCAGAAAGGATGAATACCCAACTTTTGCATCAACATGGATGGGACTGGAGGAGATTATGCTAAGTGAAATAAGTCAAGCAGAGAAAGTCAATTATCATATGGTTTCACTTATTTGTGGAACATAAGGAATAGCATGGAGGACATTAGGAGAAGGAAGGGAAAAATGAAGGGGGGGAATCGGAGGGGGAGACGAACCATGAGAGACAATGGACTCCGAAAAACAAACTGAGGGTTTTAGAGGGGAGGGCGTGGGGGGATGGGTTAGCCTGGTGATGGGTATTAAGGAGGGCGTGTATTGCATGGAGCCCTGGGTGTTATACGCAAACAATGAATCATGGAACACTACATGAAAAACTAATGATGTAATGTATGGTGACTAACATAATAAAAAAAAAAAAAATGCGTGTTTGTGCCATTAACCACCAAGCAAATTATTTCCTGAAGAATGGAACATCAGAAAAGGAATAAAGAGAATGACCAACTTAAAGAATGTGCACCTGATCTTGTGACCTGTTAATGCCATGCAGAGATTCAGCAAAAACTGAGAACTCCAGGGTAGTAGCCGGGAATAGTGGTTACTTAAACTTTTTTTATCATATCTCTCAGGCTGAGAGTCTGATCAAAAGGGGAGGGGGAGGTTGTGAAAAATAAGACAACAGGCCTAAAATGGAATGGTATGCTAAACTTTATGTCATTAAACAGATTGAATTTAATTACAGTTATATCTGTCTCTGAAATGGAATCTTAAACCAATCAGAAATGGGGTGCCTGGGTGGCTCAGTCTGCTAAGTGTCCCAACTCTTGATTTCAGCTCTGGTCATGATCTCAGGGTCATGATATCCAGCCCCTGTTGGGCCCTGAGCTGAATGTGGAGCCTACTTAAGATTCTCTCTCTCCTTCTCCCTCTGCCCTGCTCATGCTCGCTCCCTCTCAAAAAATAAAATTAAAATAAAAATTAGGACTCACCTGATCAGCACTAGTTAGGTAATCTGCCTAATAGATCCCTACCATCCCTTAAAGGGAAGTAACCTTGCAATAACCAACTGCTTTTTTGCCTAATATAATTTCCTTGTTCCTGTTCCTTTCTGCCTATAAGCATCTTTCATTTTATACAGCAATTTGACCCTTTTCTATCTGCTAGATTGGATGTTGCCTGATCTGAATTAATTTTTGCTTAAAATTTTAAATATGCCTGTTTATCTTTTAATACCATTAATGTATATGAAAATAAAACCAGGCTAAACTGTATTTAGCACAGTATTGATTTTTAATTGGAGACAAATGAATCATATAAGCAGTATGGGAGCCATGAGCTAAGTTAGTAAAGAAAAGGGGGCAGAGTTGCTGTGGTTTTGCAAGCCCTTCAGAACTATAAGAAAGTATCTGGTTGGGCTCTGAATAAAATGTGTGAATTGGACATTGATTTCCTTCCTGCTGCAATGCAAGAACATTATTTTCAACACTATTTGCCAAAGACAGCCTCTGGTTTCTTCTACTAAAAAAAAAAAAAAAAAAATGCAACCTTATGATTTAAACCCAAGAATTTTGACAGTGACTCCTATTGTTCCTGCATATTGAATAGCATCCTAGCACAGCACATCTACATGTTCATGTCTAATAAATATTTGTCAGTGGGATTTATTCTAAAAACCACTCCCTTATTTCTTATTTATATTTACAGAATTGTATAGAAGACAAGCACTTTCAAATATGAATGGACATAAATATTCTGTTCACTATGTAAACATAACACAAATGCACAAACCCTTCTCCCTAGACAGTTAATGTTAGAAATCCAGAGTACAGACAGGAAAGATGAAATTTCAGGTCTTTGATAGCTCACATATTGTATCTGTGGGGGATCCTGGCAAGAAACAGAAGGCATGGTAGAATGGAGGTAATTGAGAAGAGTTTAATAAAATATTTACAAAGAAATGAGCAGAATTAGGAAAATCCAACAAGAATTGGGGCTCCATGGGGAGGAGAAGAAAAGAGGAAGCTATTGCCCCACATGGCCTAAAGGGGCAAGAGGAGGGAGGGAATACTGCAAAGGATGGCTGCCTGATAGGAATGTGGCTTTCAGAAGAGGGACACAGCCTTTCTACCAGAAAAGAAGCAGGGGAGGGTAGGTCCTATCCTTGTTCATCTACCCTCCTTGAGATTCTGCTGCTGTTTTCCATTGGCTGAACCCAACATGGAAGCTGAGGGAAGGAAGCTCATTGATACTGTCCAGACAAATGAGCCTTTCAGGACCAGAGCAGAGTGAAGAAGATGGGGTCCGGAGAGGCAAACAGAAAATGTCCATAACAGTCCACCTGTTTGACCTTCAGCAGCTACTCTTACCTTTTGTCCAGTGAGGGTAGCCAAAGTCTCATCAGTTTCTATATCATCACAGAATGCTGTCAATTCTTCCATACTTCCAACGGAAACCAAAAACCTTTTTCATTAGTGCCTTTTAAGTAATTGAACAAAGGAAAAGCAAAGAGGGAAGCAAAAATATTAATGTAAAATATAGCTATTACAGTCCTGACTTCTGTACCTGTTCTATTATCTGTTCCCAAGGCTTAATTTGATAATCATCCTTCCTTCTCCAATCACGCATTCTATGTCTTCCCTAACCCTCTGACAGCATTTCTGCCAGATGGATTCTTGACCGAACTTTCAATACTGTTATCTCAGTCTGTTCAGGCTGTTATAACAAAACACCACAAGCTGGGTGGCTTAATAACATCAGAAATTTATTTCTCACAATTCTGGAATCTGGGATGTCCAAGATTAGGTGCCAGGAGATTCTGTGTCTGCTGAGGGCCTGCTTCCTGGCTCACAGAGGGTATGTTCTCATTGTGTCCTCATGTGGTAGAAGGGACATGGGATCTCCCAGGGTCTCTTTTATAAGGGCATCAATTCCACTCATGAAGCTCTGCCCTCATGACCTAATTACTTCATAAAGGCCCCACCTCCAAATACCATCATATTGGGAATTAGGTTTAAACATATAATGGGGGGGGGCACAAATATTCAGACTATACACCATGGAGTCTAGGTCCTAGGTCCTTGGAATCTAGATTGTTGTCATTTTCCACTGTCCAAAACTGTGGGCAAGAGAGTGACAGATAATCCAGTGTTTCCTTAGGGTTCCAGCCATAGTCTTCTTTGCTCTCATTGTTTGATAGCAACCCAAATTCTCCAAGGTACTCAAATAAATCACACAACTCCTACATCTTTGTTGTTTGAACAGTCTATATGGCCAAGAAAGAGTACAAAAGGCCAGGTCTTAGCTCCTAATTTAATAGAACTGTGCTGTAAAGTAGAAGTATTTGTATCATGAGACTAGGGTTTCTAACCTACCCAGGACAACTTTGTTGGTATAGAAAGCAAAAAGTACTTAAATGGATTATAGGTATAGTGGTGATGATGTCAATATCACCTATATATCAATTCCTGGACTAAGAATTCATGTTTAGAAGTGACTTTCTAGTCCTGTTGATTGATAATCTATATCCCATCTTGTGGGACAGCATCCTAACTTAATGGAGTGTCACCTCCAAGATAGCACCCCCATCAATCCTTTAGCATACCATTTTACTACTCTATCAAGCTGTCCCTTTCTGGATAATGAGGCATATGGGAATAGTAGTGATTTCTATGAGAATGAAACGTTTGCTCCTCTTTCTTTGCCATAAAGTGAGTGATCTGATGATCAACAGTATTGGCTGTCAGCAAATCATGCAGGCTTCAAACCCAGAAATGATAATGCTTGCATATTTTCTGTAAACAGGGAAGGTAAATCTATAACTAAAGAGTAAGGGTCTATTGCTATGATGACAAATTACTGACCTCTCCAAAATGGGAAGGAATGATGCCAGTCTAGGGCTTAGTGCCTGCTTTTGCTTTTTCCCTTTCTTTCTTTCTTTCTTTCTTTCTTTCTTTCTTTCTTTCTTTTTTTCTTTCTTTCTTTCTTTCTTCCTTCCTTTCTTATGATGAATTTATCTAAATATATTTTACTAAGTATAATGGCTTCTTCTCCATAGTATCTTATTAGTTTATTTTTATCTTATAGTATAGTTAACATACAGTGTTATATTGGTTTCATTTATTTATGTCCTTCCTTCCTTTCATCCTTTATTTTCCTTTTTTGTTCTTTTTTCCCCCCTCTCACTTCTATATTGCTGGGATTCTTTTTATTTTTAAAAAATATTTTATTCATTTATTTATTTGAGAAAGAGATTGAGAGAGCATGAGCAGAGGGAATGGCAGAGGGAGAGGGAGAAGCAGGCTCCCCCACTGAGCAGGATCCTGGGATCACCACCTGAGCACAGGGCAGACACTTAACCAACTCAGCCATCCAGACACCCTTGGGTTCCTTTTTAAATAAGCATTTATCACTTTTCTAAAACAAAGTCAGTAAAGTGACCAGTCTTTTAAAATGTGTTGTAAAACTGAGGGTTCTAGAGGGGAGGGGGGTGGGGGGATGGGTTAGCCTGGTGATGGGTCGTAAAGAGGGCATGCTCTGCATGGAGCACTGGGTGTTATACACAAACAATGAATCATGGAACACTACATCAAAAACTAATGATGTAATGTATGGTGATTAACATAACAATAAAAATTTTTTTAAATGTGTTGTAAAACAACAACTAGGCAACCATTACTTCAGCTAACTCATTAAAAGGAATCAAAAGGGAAGAGATTGTAATGAATTAGCTTGCACTTTTCCCCTTTATTTTTCCCAGAAAGGCTCATATCACCATGAGTTTTATAATAGTACAATCAAAGGGATCATGGAATTGTGTTTTCTAATTTATGCTCAAAATTTTCTTCAAAGACAGCTAAGTCCTTGGTAGTTTCCAAAAGGAATATAGCTAACACCTTAGGGATGATATCAGACACTCTTTCAAACCAGGCAGATGCCATTTAGTATGTTGAATTATTAAATTATTTCTAGTAACCTAACGGCTTAAAAGAGATATTGGATCTTCCCATAGCATCAAATTACTCTTCAGTAGGAACTTAAGATAGTAGAAATTGATTCACTGTGTATATAAACATTGTGCTTGATATAGCTAATTGCTTCTTGAGGCAAAGTGAAGGTAACTATTTTATGCTACTCAAAACCTGATATCTCTATTTCTAGTCATATATTTTTAAAAGATAGTATTATCAAATATTTAAACAATTCTAAATTATCTTCTCATTAAAATTATATTTGTATTATGGAACATTGATTTTTAAAAAAAGGAAATCACAAGGGTGCCTGGGTGGCTCAGATGGTTAAGCATCTGCCTTCAGCTCAGGTCATGATCCCAGGGTCCTGGGATCGAGCCCCACATCGGGCTCCTGGTTCAGCGGGGAGCCTGCTTCTCCCTCTCCCTCTGCCTCTCTCCCTGCTCATGCTCTCTCTCTCTGTATCTCTGTGTCTCAAATGAATAAATAAAATCTTAAAAAAAAAAGAAATCACAATATAGTCATTCAAAACTAACAAATACAAATATACAAATGAAATACAAATAGGATGCACAGGAGGCATCTGAACAGATGGTGTCAAGAAAATTATTTTAATTAGTGCACTACCGTTTTGGGTTGAATCATGTTCTCCCCAAATTCATATGTTGAAGTCTTAGCTCCCAGAAGCTCAAATAGTGACTTTATTTGGAAATAGAGTCATTGCAAAAAAAAAAAATTAGTTAAGATCAGAATAGAATAGAGTGGGCTCCTAATCTAAGATGACTGTTGTCCTTACAAAATGAGGACATGTGGACACAGAAACACACGTAAGAACATTCTCTGATTGGACTTAGACATCACAGTCAAGGAGAGAGGCCTGGAGCAAATCCTTCCCTAGTGCCTTCAGAGGGAACATAGACCTGCTAACACCTTGATCTCAGACTTCTATATGCCAGGACAATATTGTCTGAGACAATAAGTTCCTATTGTTTAAGCTACTCAGTTTATGGTACTTTATTACTGCAGCCCTGGAAAACTAACACAGGTACTAAAAAGAGGTTGGCAATAATACACCAATATTTTATGATAGATATTCAATTGCATAACTATTACTCATGAAAAACTCATTTAAGGGAAAAAAGGAGAAAAATGTGGAGGAAAAAAATTAAACACAAGCAAACTAACAATGTCTCCAAGAAGGGTGTTGTCACACTCTTATCAAGGTTTCCAGTTCAAAGTGAGGCCAAAGGACTGATTTCCAGAGGAAACAGTGTCATGAAGGAGTCAACAGGCAGAGAAAATTAATGACCAAAATATCACATTAAACTGTAGATCAGTAGCTATACTGAATCAGCTCCAAGACATTCCTCTAATAAATAATATACATATTTCATCTGAATGAGATTTAAATATTCAAATAGTTGAAATTTAAGAATATTTGCCTCTTCTAAGTCTTATTAGACTTCCCAAGAAACTAGTCATTTCTATCTGTTGGCCATGGGAGGCTCAAATCCTACACATTTATCATCAAAATGATAATCAGGTTCCAGATAACATAAACCCACAAAATTTTCCAGTAACCCTCTATGAAGCCTAACAACAAAACCAACATGAAAAGATAAGCCCAATGTTGTGCCAACATGAAAATATACAAATAGCTTCTATTTCTACATGTATGTGACAAAATACAAAAATTACACATACATTTGAGAGAGAACAGTATTTGGGGATAAGGTTTCTTTGTCCTGTGGTTTCTGAACCTCTGGTGTATTTCTTTATACACCTGAGAATATTTGTATTTTATTGTGAAAAACAGGAGTTGATCCATTTTTTAGAGATAATGTAAATTTTATCCGTGGATTAATGGAAACAAATCAGAGATTTATGCACACTGCAGTATTGTTTTGATGAATTACCCTTGGCATTCTGGTTTTACCCTACATTGAAGGACATTACAAGAAGGAACTGTGTAAACTGGCTATTATTCCTGGCAGGAAAAAAAAATGCCAATTCCAAAGGGTTGATGGAAGAGAGCCTGGGAAGGAACTGTACAGCGGACAAGAATTAAAAGAACCAACAAAGGGCAGCAATATATGACTGGATATGAAGAAGCAAGGGAGAGAATGGCGTTACCAGAACCATGGGAGAGCTGTAGGTATGAAAGAGAGCCACCACAGGAGCTCTTGCCTGAAGCCAGAGTGTAGTCACTGCTGGAACCATAGGCCTTGCATGGTGGGAACAGAGTAAGTCAGTACGCTGAACTATTTCTCCTCTGCCCTTGCTCTCCTGTTGGTTTCTCACAAAGTGCAAGAAAGTCCAAGAGAGGGAACTCAAGGAGGAGAGCCTTTAAAGCCTTTAAGAAGCAAGCAAGCAACAGAGGGAGCAAGATGGCGGAGGAGTAGGAGACCTGGATTACGTCTGGTCTCAGGAATTCAGCTGAATAGGGATCAAACCATTTTGAACACCTACAAACTCAACAGGAGATCGAGGAGAAGAATAGCAACAACTCTCTGAACAGAAAAGCGACCACTTACTGGAAGGTAGGACATGCGGAGAAGTGAATCCAAGGTGATATTCGGGAAGATAGATGGCGGGAGAGGGGGCATCTGTCGGCCTCTTCTGGCAAGTGATACAGCTGCGGAGCACAAAATCGGAACTTTTAGAAGTCGGATCCACTGAGGGATGTCGCTCCAGTGGCTAAGCTGAGGGTGGAACCCTCGTGGGACAGTGTGGTCTCAGGACCCTTGGGGTCACAGAAAGACCAGGGGTGCCTGAGTGCGGCAGAGCTCCCAGGTATCGGAGCAGGGAAGCCAGCTGCAGAGACGGAGCCGAGGCGCGGGCTCGCAGCTCAGGGTTGCCATAAATTGTGATCCGCGGCCCAGTCGGGCCACTGCTCCTCCAGCAGGAAACCAACAAGTGGCAGATCCAGGGAGACTCCCCTTCCTCCCCCCGGGAGAAGCGGCGCGGGAGCGCACCGCAGGGATCTGCTGGGTTTGGAGACTCCACACGGGGTCGGGTGCCAGAGATAGAAACACTTGGTCACAGGCCGGGTGAGCGTGGAGTGCGGCCGGAGACCAGGGACACGGGAGTGACTGACTGCTTTTCCCCGGGGGTGCACTGAGGAGCGGGGCCGCGAGTTCTCAGCTCCTCCGGGCAGAGATTGGGAGGCCACCATTTTCACCCTGGTCCTCCAAAGCTGTACCGAGAGCTTGCAGGGAACAAAAGCTCCTGAGAGCAAACCCGAGCAGCTTGCTTAGCCCGGACAATCAAGGACGGGAAAATTCCGCCTCCGGCAAAGACATTTGGGAACCACAGCAACAGGCCCCTCACCCAGAAGATCAGCACGAACAGCCAGCAAGCCAAGAACAAGTTTACCAATCAAGGAGAATGGGAGAACTCCAGTGCTAAGGGAATACTGCACATAGAATTCATGGCTTTTTTACCATGATTCATTAGTTTTTAAAAGTTAATATTTTTTTAGCTGGTTTTTTTTTTGAATTTTTCTTTTTCCCTTTTACAACCAACATTTTATCAATCCCTTTTTTTAAAAAAAATATTTTTTATTTTTCATTTTTAGAGTCATACTTTCTACCTTCACAGTAGTTACCCTTATTTTTGGCATATATATATAAGTTGTTCTCTCTTTAAAATTTTGAGATAGTTTCTTCTAACGGATCAAAATATACCCTAAATCACTAGTATACGGCTTTGTTCTAGTCTCCTGCCTGATCACATTCTCTCCCTTTTATTTTCTTTATTTTTTAAATCTTCTTCTTTCTTTTTTCAAACAACATCTTATCATCAATTCCTTTTATAAACTCTTTTATAATTTTCATCTTTACATTCATTTGCCATCCCTTCATTGTATCAACCCTTATTTTGTACATATATGTCTTTCTTCCTTTAAAATTTTAGGAGGCACTTTCTTCTAACAGACCAAAATACGCCCAAAATCTACTGTGTGGCACTAATCTATGCACTACCTGATCACATTTGATCATATTCTGTTTTTTTTGTTTTGTTCTGTTTTTGTTTTTATCTTTTTCTTTTTCTTTTTTTTTTCTCTTTCTCCTTTCTTTATTTCTCTTTCTTTTCCCCTGGTTTCAAGTCTTTTCTGATTTGTATACAGTATATTTGCTGGGGACGTTGTTAACCTGTTAGCATTTTGTTCTCTCATTCATCTATTTTCCTCTGGACAAAATGACAAGATGAAAAAAATCACCTCAGCAAAAAGAACAAGAGGTAGTACCGTCAGCCAGGGACCTACCCAATACGGACATTAGTACGATGTCGGACCTAGAGTTCAGAATCATGACTTTAAAGATACTAGCTGGGCTTGAAAAAAGGGTGGAAGTTATTAGAGAACCCCTTTCTGGAGAAATAAAAGAACTAAAATCTAATCAACTCAAAATCAAAAAGGCTATAAATGAGGTACAATCAAAAATGGAAGCACTAACTACAAAGATAAATGAGGCAGAAGAGAGAATCAGCGATATAGAAGACGAAATGATGGAAAATAAAGAGGCTGAGAAAGAGAGAGAGAAATAACTACAGAATCACGAGGGCAGAATTCGAGAGATAAGCGATACGATAAGATGAAACAACATTAGAATAATTGAGATCCCAGAAGAAGAAGAAAGAGAGAGAGGGCCAGAAGCTATATTGCGGCAAATTATAGCAGAGAACGTCCCTAATGTGGGAAAGGAAACAGGCATCCAAATCCAGGAGGCACAGAGAACCCCTCTCAAAATCAATAAAATAGGTCAACACCCCAACATCTAATAGTAAAACTTATGAGTCTCAGAGACAAAGAGAAAATCCTGAGAGCAGCTCGGGCGAAGAGATATGTGACCTACAATGGTAGAAACCTTAGATTGGCAACAGACCTATCCATAGAGACCTGGAAGGCCAGAAAGGGCTGGCATCATATCTTCAGACCACTAAATGAGAAAAATATGCGGCCCAGAATACTATATACAGCTAGGCTGTCACTGAAAATTGAAGGAGAGAAAAAAAGCTTCCAGAACAAACAAAACTAAAGGAATTTGCAAACACGAAACCAGCCTTCCAAGAAATATTAAAAGGGGTCCTGTAAGCAAAGAGAGACCCAAAAGCAGCATAGATCAGAAAGGAACACAGACAATATTCAGTAACAGTCACCTTACAGGAAATACAATGGCACTAAAATCATATCTTTCAATAATTACACTGAATGTAAATGCGCTCAATGTCCCAATCAAAAGACACAGGCTATCAGATTGGATTGAAAAACAAAGTCCATCAATATGCTGTCTGCAAGAGATTCATTTTAGACCCAAGGACACCCCCAGATTGAAAGTGACGGGGTGGAAAACCATTTACCATGCTAATGGACACCAAAAGAAAGCTGGGGTGGCAATCCTTATATCAGACAAATAAGATTTTAAAACAAAGACTGTCATAGGAGAAGAAGAAGGACACTATATACTACTTAAAGAGTGTATCCAACAAGAAGACCTAACAATTGTAAATATCTATGCCACTAACATGAGAGCAACCAATTACTTAAGGCGATTAATAACAAAAGAAAAGAAACACATTGACAACAATACAATAATAGTGGGGGACTTTAACACCCCTCTGACTGAAATGGACAGATCATCTAAGCAAAAGATCAACAAGGAAATAAAGACTTTAAAGGACACACTGGACCAAATGGACTTCACAGACATATTCAGAACATTCCATCCCAAAGCAACGGAATACACATTCTTCTCTAGTGCCCATGGAACATTCTCCAGAATGGATCACATCCTAGGTCACAAATCAGGTCTCAACCAGTACCAAAAGATTGGGATTATTCCCTGCATATTTTCAGACCACAACGCTTTGAAACTAGAACTCAATCACAAGAGGAAAGTCGGAAAGAGCTCAAATACATGGAGGCTAAAGAGCATCCTACTAAAGAATGAATGGGTCAACCAAGAAATTAAAGAAGAATTTAAAAAATTCATGGAAACCAATGAATGAAAACACAACTGATATGTCTATCACCCAGCCATCCCATCCCTCTCACCCCCCACCACTCCAGCAAAACTCAGTTTGTTTCCTGAGATTAAGAATTCCTCATATCAGTGAGGTCATATGATACATGCTTTTCTCTGATTGACTTATTTCACTCAGCATAACACCCTCCAGTTCCATCCACGTCGTTGCAAATGATAAGATCTCACTCCTTTTGATGGCTACATAATATTCCATGGTGTATATGTACCACTTCTTCTTTATCCATTCATCTGTCGATGGACATCTTGGCTCTTTCTACAGTTTGGCTATTGTGGACATTACTGCTATAAACATTGGGGTGCACGTACCCCTTCGGATCCCTACATTTGTATCTTTGGGGTAAATACCCAGTAGTGAAATTGCTGGATCGGATGGTAGCTCTATTTTCAACTGTTTGAGGAACCTCCATACTGTTTTCCAAGGGGTTGCACCAGCTTGCATTCCCACCAACAGTGTAGGAGAGTTCTCCTTTCTCCACATCCCCGCCAACATCTGTCGTTTCCTGACTTGTTAATTTTAGCCATTCTGACTGGTGTGAGGTGATATCTCATGGAGGTTTTGATTTGGATTTCCCTGATGCCGAGCGATGTTGAGCACTTTTTCCTGTGTCTGTGGACAATTTGGATGTCTTCTTTGGAAAAATGTCTGTTCATGTTTTCTGCCCATTTCTGGATTGGATTATTTGTTCTTTGGGTGTTGAGTTTGATAAGTTCTTTATAGATTTTGGATACTTGCCCTTTATCTGATATGTCATTTGCAAATATTTTCTCCCATTCTGTCGGTTGTCTTTTGGTTTTGTGGACTGTTTCTTTTGCTGTGCAAAAGCTTTTTATCTTGATGAAATCCCAATAGTTCCTTTTTGCCCTGGCTTCCCTTGCCTTTGGTGATGTCTCTAGGAAGAAGTTGCTGCAGCTGAGGTCGAAGAGGTTGCTGCCTGTGTTCTCCTTTAGGATTTTGATAGACTCCTGTCTCACGTTTAGGTCTTTCAACGATTTGGAGTCTATTTTTGTGTGTGGTGTAAGGAAATGGTCGAGTTTCATTCTTCTGCATGTGGCTGTCCAATTTTCCCAACACCATTTGTTGAAGAGACTGTCTTTTTTCCATTGGACATTCTTTCCGGCTTTGTCAAAGATGAGTTGACCATAGAGTTGAGGGTCCATTTGTGGGCTCTCGATTCTGTTCCATTGATCTATGCGTCTGTTTTTGTGCCAGTACCATACTCTCTTGAGGATGACAGGTTTGTACTAGATCTGGAAGTCCGGAATTGTGATGCCACCAGCTTTGCTTTTCTTTTTCAAGATTCCTCTGGCTATTCGGGGTCTCTTTTGGTTCCATACAATTTTAGGATTATTTGTTCCATTTCTTTGAAAAAAGTGGATGGTATTTTGATGGGGATTGCATTGAATGTGTAGATTGCTCTAGGTAGCATTGACATCTTCACCATGTTGGTTCTCCCAATCCATGAGCATGGAACGTTTTTCCAGTTCTTTGTGTCTTCTTCAATTTCTTTCATGAGTATTTTATAGTTGTCTGAGTACAGATCTTTGCCTCTTGGTTAAATTTATTCCTAGATTTCTTATGGTTTTGGGTGCAATTGTAAATGGGATCGACTCCTTGATTTGTCTCTCTTCTGTCTTGTTGTTGGTGTATAGGAATGCCACGGATTTCTGTGCATTGATTTTATATCCTGCTACTTTACTGAATTCCTATATGAGTTCTAGCAGTTTTGGTGTGGAGTCTTTTGGGTTGTCCACAAACAGTATCATATCAACTGCAAAGAGTAAGAGTTTGAATTCCTCCTTGCCGATTTGGATGCCCCTGATTTCCTTTTGTTGTCTGATTGCTGTGGCTAGGACTTCTAATATTATGTTGAAGAGCAGTGGTGAGAGTCGACATCCCTGCCACGTTCCTGACCTTAGGGGAAAAGCTCTCAGCTTTTCCCCATTGAGAATGATATTCGCTGTAGGTTTTTCATAGATGGCTTTTATGATATTGAGGTATGTACCCTCTATCCCTATAATCTGAAGAGTTTTGATCAAGAAAGGGTGCTGTACTTTGTCAAATGCTTTTTCTGCATCTATTGAGAGGATCATATGATTCTTGTTCTTTCTTTTGTTAATGTATTGTATCACGTTGTTTGATTTGTGGATGTTGAACCATCCTTGCAGCCCAGGGATAAATCCCACTTGGTCGTGGTGCATAATCCTTTTAATGTACTGTTGGATCCTATTGGCTAGTATTTTGGTGAGAATTTTTGTATCCATGTTCATCAAGGATATTGGTCTGTAATTCTCCTTTTGGATGGGGTCTTTGTCTGGCTTTGGGATCAAGGTAATGGTGGCCTCATAAAATGAGTTTGGAAGTTTTCCTTCCATTTCTATTTTTTGGAACAGTTTCAGAATACATATTAATTCTTCTTGAAATGTCTGATAGAATTCCCCTGGGAAGCCATCTGGCCCTGGCTTGTGGTTTTTGGGAGATTTTTGATGACTGCTTCAAATTCCTTAGTGGTTATAGGTCTGTTCATGTTTTCTATTTCTTCCGGATTCATTTTTGGTAGTTGATACATCTCTAGGAATGCACCCATTTCTTCCAGGTTATCTAATGTGCTGGCATAAAGTTCCTCATAATATGTTCTTATAATTGTTTGTATTTCATTGGTGTCGGTTGTGATCTCTCCTCTTTCATTCATGGTTTTGTTGATTTGGGCATTTCTCTTTTCTTTTTGATAAGTCTGGCCAGCAGTTTATCAATCTTGTTAATTCTTTCAAAGAACCAGCTCCTAGTTTCGTTGATCTGTTCTACTGTTCTTTTGGTTCTTTTGGTTTCTAGTTCATTGCTTTCTGCTCTGATCTTGATTATTTCTCTTCTCCTGCTGGGTTTAGGCTTATTTGCTGTTCTTTCTCCAGCTCCTTTAAGTGTAGGGTTAGGTTGTGTATTTGAGATCTTTCTTGTTTTTGAGAAAGGCTTGTATTGCTATATACTTTCCTGTCAGGACTGCCTTTGCTGTATCCCAAAGATTTTGAACAGTTGTGTTTTCATTTTCATTGGTTTCCATGAATTTTTTTAATTCTTCTTTAATTTCCTGGTTGACCTATTCATTTTTCAGTAGGATGCTCTTTGGCCTCCATGTATTTGAGTTCTTTCCGACTTTCCTCTTGTGATTGAGTTCTAGTTTCAAAGCATTGTGGTCTGAAAATATGCAGGGAATAATCCCAATCTTTTGGTACTGGTTGAGACCTGATTTGTGACCTAGGATGTGATCCATTCTGGAGAATGTTCCATGGGCACTAGAGAAGAATGTGTATTCCGTTGCTTTGGGATGGAATGTTCTGAATATGTCTGTGAAGTCCATTTGGTCCAGTGTGTCATTTAAAGCCTTTATTTCCTTGTTGATCTTTTGCTTAGATGATCTGTCCATTTCAGTCAGGGGGGTGTTAAATTCCCCATGATTATTGTATTGTTGTCAATGTGTTTCTTTCCTTTTGTTATTAATTGCCTTATATAATTGGCTGCTCCCATGTTAGGGGCATAGATATTTACAATTGTTAGATCTTCTTGTTGGATAGACCCTTTAAGTAGGATATAATGTCCTTCCTCATCTGTTATGACAGTCTTTGTTTTAAAATCTAATTTGTCTGATATAAGGATTGCCAACCCAGCTTTCTTTTGGTGTCCATTAGCATGGTAAATGGTTTTCCACCCCCTCACTTTCAATCTGGGGGTGTCTTTGGGTCTAAAATGAGTCTCTTGCAGACAGCATATGGATGGGTCTTGTTTTTTAATCCAATCTGATAGCCTGTGTCTTTTGATTGGGGCATTTAGCCCATTTACATTCATGGTAACTATTGAAAGGTATGAATTTAGTGCCATTTTATTCCCTGTAAGGTGACTGTGACTGTAGATTGTCTGTTTTCCCTTCTGATCTATGCTGCCTCTAGGCTCTCTCTTTGCTTAGAGGACCCCTTTCAATATTTCTTGGAAGGCTGGTTTCGTGTTTGCAAATTCCTTTAGTTTTTGTTTGTCCTGGAAGCTTTTTATCTCTCCTTCTATTTTCAATAACAGCCTAGCTGGATATAGTATTCTTGGCTGCATATTTTTCTCCTTTAGTGCTCTGAAGGTATCATGGCAGTCCTTTCTGGCCTGCCAGGTCTCTGTGGATAGGTCTGTTGCCAATCTAATGTTTCTACCATTGTAGGTTATAGATCTCTTCTCCCGAGCTGCTTTCAGGGTTTTCTCTGTCTCTGAGACTTGTAAGTTTTACTATTAAATGTTGGGGTGTTGACCTATTATTATTGATTTTGAGAGGGGTTCTCTGTACCTCCTGGATTTGGATGCCTGTTTCCTTCCTCACATTAGGGCAGTTCTCTGCTATTATTTGCTCCAATATACCTTCTGGCCCTCTCTCTCTTTCTTCTTCTGGGATCCCAATTATTCTAATGTTGTTTCGTCTTATCGTATCACTTATCTCTCAAATTTGGCCCTCGTGATCCTGTAGTTGTTTATCTCTCTTTTTCTCAGCCTCTTTATTTTCCTTAATTTGGTGTCTATATCAGTGATTCTCTCTTCTGCCTCATTTATCCTAGGAGTTAGTGCCCCCATTTTTGATTGCACCTCATCAATAGCCTTTTTGATTTCAACTTGGTTAGATTTTAGTTCTTTTATTTCTCCAGGAAGGGTTTCTCTAATAACTTCCACGTTTTTTCAAGCCCCGCTAGTATCTTTAAAGTCATGATTCTGAACTCTAGGTCCGACATCGTACTAATGTCCGTATGGAGTATGTCCCTGGCTTACGGTACTACCTCTTGTTCTTTTTGCTTAGGTGATTTTTTTCATCTTGTCATTTTGTCCAGAGGAGAATAGATGAATGAGAGAACAAAATGCTAACAGGTTAACAACGTCCCCAGGAAATATACTGTATACAAATCAGAAAAGACCTGAAACCAGGGGAAAAGAAAGGGAAAGAAAGAAAAAAGAAAGCGATAAAAAAAGAAAAAAAAAGATAAAAGCAAAAAGAGAACAATACAAAAAAAGCAGAATATCATCAAATATGATCAGGCTAGTGCATAGATCAGTGTCACACACTAGATTTTGGGCATATTTTGGTCTGTTAGAAAAAAGTGCCTCCTAAAATTTTAAAAGAAGAAAGACATATATGTACAAAATAAGGGTTGATACAATGAAGGGATAGAAGGTGACTATAAAGATGAAAATTTTAAAAGATTTTATAAAAGGAATTGGTAAGATAAGTTGTTTGAAAAAAGAAAGAAAAAGATTTAAAAAAAAAGGAAAAAGGGAGAGAATGTGATCAGGCAGGAGACTAGAACAAAGCCGTATACTAGTGATTTAGGGTATATTTTGATCTGTTAGAAGAAAGTGTATCTCTAAATTTTAAAGAGAGGACAACTTACATATATATGCCAAAAATAAGGGTAGCTACTATGAAGGGATAAAATATGACTCTAAAAATGAAAAATAAAAAATGTTTTTTTAAAAAAGGGATTGATAAGATGTTGGTTGAAAAGGGAAAAGAGAAAAATTTAAAAAAAACAGTCAAAAAATTAACTTTGATGAACGAATGAATCATGGTAAAACAAAAGTCATGAATTCTATGTGCAATATTCCCCTAGCGCTGGAGTTCTCCCGGTCTCCTTGATTGCTAAACTTGGTCTCAGCTGGCTGTTCATGCTGATCTGGGGGAGGGGCCTGTTGCCGTGGTTCCCAAATGTCTTTGCCGGAGGTGGAATTGCCCCGCCTTTGTTAGTCCGGGCTAAGCAAGCTGCTCGGGTTTGCTCTCAGGAGGTTTGTTCCCTGCAAGCTCTCGGTACAACTTTGGAGGACCGGGGCGAAAATGGTGGCCTCCCACTCTACACCCAGAGGAGCTGAGAACTTGGGGCCCCGCTCCTCAGTGCGCCCCCAGAGAAAAGCAGTCACTCCCTTGTCCCCGGTCTCCGGCCGCACTCCGTGCTCACCCGGCCTGTGACCGAGAGTTTGTATCTCTGGCACCTGACCCCGTGTGGAGTCTCCAAACCCAGCAGATCCCTGCGGTGCGCTCCCGCGCCGCTCCTCCCGGGGGAGGAAGGGGAGTCTCCCCAGCTCTGCCGCTTGTTGGGTCCCTGCTGCAGGAGCAGTGGCCCGACTGTCACCGATCACAGTTTATGGCAACCCCGAGCTGAGAGCCCGCGCCTCGGCTCCGTCTCTGCAGCCAGCTTCCCCGCTCCCATACCTGGGAGCTCTGCCGCACTCAGGCACCCCCGGTCTTTCTGTGACCCTAAGGGTCCTGAGACCACCCTGTCCCAGGAGGATTCCATCCCCCGCTTAGCCACTGGAGCGACGTCCCTCAGCGGAGCTGACTTCTAAAAGTTCCGAATTTGTGCTCCGCGGCTCTATCACTTGCCAGAAGCGGCCGGCGGAGGCCCCTCCCCCGCCGTCTATCCTCCCGAATATCGCCTCAGATTCACTTCTCCGCACGTCCTACCTTCCAGTAAGTGGTCGCTTCTCTGTTCAGAGAGTTGTTGCTACTCTCTTCTTTGATCTCCTGTTGAGGTCGTAGGTGTTCAGAATGGTTTGATCCCTATTCAGCTGAATTCCTGAGACCAGACGAAATCCAGGTCTCCTACTCCTCCGCCATCTTGCTCCGCCTCTCACCCCTATTTTTTCTTTAAAATTAAACATGTACCTATGCTATGACTCGGCAATTCTATTCCCATGCATTTACCCAGGAAAGATGGTAATATATGCCCCTTAAAAACTGATATTAGAAAAGTCAGAAGAGATTTATATATCATGGGAAAACCTGGAAACAACTGGGGACTAATAAATACATTGTAGTTCAATGTGATATAATACAATGTAATACTACTTAGTAACAAGAGGAACACACTATTGAAACATAGAGCAGCACTAATAAATTTCAAAATATAATGCTGAGTTAGAAAGTCTTTACTGAAAAGAGTACGTGTTGTAGAATTGCATTTATGTGAAGTTTACAATAGGCAAAATAAATCCATGATGACAGAAATTGGATCAGTGAATGTTTCTGGTCAGGGGAGCAGATTGACTAAAGAGGCACAAATGAAGTTTCTAGGATCATGGAAACATTGTGAATCATGATTGAGGTGATGGTTTGACTGGTATATACATTAGTAAAAGCTTAATGAACTCTGCACTTAAAATATGCACATTTTATGATATGTAAATTCAATTAAAAAGTATTGGAAATTTTTTAAAAATGTAAAAAAATAAAAGGAGAACATGATAAGAACGCTGAATGAATCTATAGGTCTACATTTCTCAACTATCTGCCCAGACCCTCAAACCTCTGCGCTAAAGTACACTTTCAGGAATATATGGTAGTAATTTTTGTGAGCCATTAGCCATTATTGGAGGTCAATTTCTTTTAATTCATTTCAACAAACATTTACTAAGTTCCTACTCTGAAAAAGACACTGAAGGATATTGGTGAGAGAAAAAGGAAGATTCCTTACCATCAAGTAACTTGTCTAATAGTGTTTGAAAGACTCCAGAGAGAACTATTTCAAAGGCAAGTTAAAAAATATTAAAATGCTAGCTAGGACAGGTTACAAAGTCATAATCATTATAGTGGTCCTTGTACCTAGCATAGTGTGAGATATTGAACTGGAGGAACTTGTAAATCCAAGTATTGTTAAAGAATAATCAAGATACCACTTTAAGGCAAAATTAGAAAAAAAAATGGGTAAAAACTGAGCCTCTTACTCCTCTTTGAGTCCTTTAGTACAGCAGCTTGTCCAAAAACTGGTGGCTATGATTTCTTAAAACAGCTATGAGGTGGAGCAAAGTGGCAGCAAATTTATGTCCTTGAGGCTTTTTTTCTGCGGGGGTGGGGGGGAGGGTGTCCTAACTAGTCAAGTAGTCAAGTAGATTCTGGGGAAGATGGATTGAACTTTCTAGGTAAACTCTGTAGGTAAATGGGAATGTGAGTGTTTCCCTCTGGTGGATTTTGATCTATTATTTGCCTTTCAGATAGTAAAGCAAAAATATACAATGACAATAATAATAATACAATACCTAGAGAAAAGCATAGCGGTTAAGAGGCTTGGAATCCTGGCTCTGTCACTTACCAGCTGTGACCAAGTCATTTAGTTTCTTCTTTGTCTTAGCATCTCATCTTAAAATGGGAATAAATTGCAGTACCTACATCATAGGGTGTTCCTGAGAATGATGTATTATATTCATATAAACCACACGGAAATTCCCTAGGGCATAAAGACTCAATAAATGTCTATTTTATAACTTTAAGGGTCATAAAGCCATTTTGTGTACTGCCTGGCATTGGTGGCAATGTAATATACATTACTTGTAATAATATTCATTATTTTAAATAATAAATATTCATTATTTTTAATTTCACTTTAATTATTTTTACCTCAGCACTGTCTATGATGTCTGATGCAACAAATATGTGTCCAATAAATAAGCAAGTTCTCACATCAAAAAAGAAATTGAAATTGTCAAGTGACCTGACTTTTTTTTTTTTTTAAAGCAAACTGACACCTTCCAAAATAAACTCTGGTGATATAATTAAATTGGGACATACAGAGGAAAGTGAAATAAAAACAGACAATTTGTGTGGTAAGAAAAAGGAAAAAATTCTCATGCAAAATGGTCCGAATTGATCAGGAGGGATAATGGAACAGAGGGTTCTTTTTAAAAGTAAAATCAATACTCTGAGGGAAAAAAAGACTATAGATCATTTTAAAGTGAGAAAATGGACAGAAAAAACAAGCCAGAACATACGTGACAGTGTTGGAAAGCAAATCAGAATTTGTCAAAGGAAGAAAATAATCAGCAATTGAACTTGTAATATAATAGCTTCCCATTTTTTCCCATATATCTTAATTTAGAGCAAAATGACTTAAGGAAATCAACAGAATGCCGAAACAGCATAAGAAGGTACAAGTAGCAATAGCAGGGATGTAAAATGCCTAAAATGCCATATCAGGGATGGCAGATGAGGTTTGTTTGATGCCAGATAATCCAGTTTCAGTTATTGATCTTCACTGTCTGCCACGGATATCCTTTCTCTGTTTGCCAGCTGATTTCTGCATTCATGTACAAGCGCGCGCGCGCACACACACACGCACACACACACACTCACTCACTCTTGAATAGGACATGCAACCCAACTCCCTCGAAAGGAGAAGCCATAACAGAGATCTGGCAACCACTCTGCATGACAAGACAGTGAGGAGAGCACCAAGTTGCCTCCACTGGAGAAAAGCAGCTCTTCTGGAGGCTGTCAGGAGACTTTATCCCGGCTATTAGATTTGAGAGCTGAGGACTCAGAGACATTGTCAGAGTGTTTCCACAGGCATGAAAAGTTATGCAAACCTACGAAATGGTGAGTGTTAGTGACTGGAAGCACATCATTCCCTCAGAAGTGGGGGATTTGAGGACAGAAAGGTCTACACAAGGCCAACCATGTCACTTAGCTGAATGGCTGGCTTAAAAGTGTTCAGTGTAGGGACACCTGGGTGGCTCAGATGGTTAAGCATCTGCCTTCAGCTCAGGTCATGATCCCAGGGTCCTGAGATCAAGTCCCGCATCTGGTTTCCTGCTTGGCAAGGAGTCTGCTTCTCCCTTTCCCTCTGCCTCTCCCCCTGGCTCATGTGCTTATGCTCTCTCTCTCTCTGTGTGTGTCAAATATATATTTATTTTATTATTACATATAAATAAAATAAAATAAAATCTTAAATAAGAAAAGTGCCCAATGTTTTTAACCTCCCAGACATTGTTCCCTCTTCTGAAAAATAAAGCTATTCATTTTACTTGAAAGAGTTGTTGGGAGTTTTAAATACAGAACTCTGGCTTAGTACTCCATCAGTAAATGTTCCACATATATCTATATATGTTACAGAGAACTTATTTTATTTTAGAATTTCTTTGTATTACTTTTCCCAAAGAATCATACTACAGATTTTTTTTTTGGGGGGGGGGATGGTTTCTGTTTTTGTTGTTTTGTTTATACTTTGTTTTGTCCTGTTTTCTAGAAGTTCTGCCTTTTTTTTTTTTTTTGATATCTGTGTTGCATAATGTCCCCAAGGGAGAGGACACCAGAGAAAGCACAGAAGCAGAGAGGGAAACAAAGAAAAGAAGAGGAACAAGAAAAGAGTGATTCCTGGCTATCTGAACACCCACAGCTGCCTGGCTGTAGGTACAACAAGGAAACTTATGCAGCTGTGGATCTTTGAACACTTTGGAATGGTTACTACCCACTTTCCATTAATTAATGCAAAGACAGCTGCTAATAACACATTTTTTTCTAGTTGAATGTTATTTCCATATTAGTCATTTTTCTGATTACTTCTCCCTTCTTTGTTTCCATTCTTTTTCAGAAGATGATCTGTTCTGTGCTTCTTATCTTGGAAAAAGAATGTAACAACATGAATCATAAAAACCCTGGTAAGCTTTTACTTTTAACTTTGAAATGTTTAAATATTTAGACACCAGGGACGACAAAACTATTTGGAGAAATATGAGGGTGGGAAAAAGGCCTTTCCACAAACCTTTACCAAACCTGTCCCACCACTATTCAGATTAAAGAAAGGATTTCTTCAGTCTTGGAAAGGAGTAGAAAAATAAGAAGAGATTGTGAAAGGTTTATGGGTCTAGGAGGAAGCATGAGCCTGTAGAGGCTTAGGGGACTTTTATCCACCGAATTCAGAGTATTTGTGGTAGGGATGTGAGAGTTATAAATGTGAATTACCAGTGTTGGGCCCTCTGTCAGAGAGTAGGTCCTATACTTCTTGCCATCCCTGGGGCCACACTTCCCTTCCATTGTGTACCCTGACACAAAGTTCTTGTCTAATCCACTAGTTACACAACATTTTTATTACATTTCTGCTATGCTCTAAGTGTTTGTGTCCTCTTGAAATTCATATATTGAAATCCTAACTCCTATGGTGATGGTATTAGGGGGATGATTGAGGTTATGAAGGTGGATCCCTCATGCATGTGATTCTTACATTATTATAATTATATATTATTCTGATAAAAGAGGCTCAAGATACTCCCTTGCTCTTTCCACCATGCGAGGGCATCCAGGAAGTGTTCCTCACCAGACACAAAACCTGCCAGCCCTTGATCTTGGACTTCCTGGCCTCCACAACTATGAGAAATAATTTTCTTTCTTTTTCTCTTTTTTTTAACTTCCTATTTCTAAATTTTATTTTATTTTATTTTTTATTATTTTCAATTCTTTATAGTACACTCAGTTCATGGTGTTCTGTTATAGCAGCCCAAATGAATTGAAATTTCTAATGATTATCTTGGATAATTTTATAGAAGAGGGTTCATTTTTATGATAAAATTGAAAATGAATTTTGATATCTATAAAAAAATAATGTTGATAGATTTTAAATGAGTTTGGGGATAACCCACAACTCTATACTACTGAGACTTTCCTTGTAGGAATATGGTTCCTCTCTTCATGTCTTAAAATTTTCCTTGGATTCCTTCGTTTGAGTTTTGGGAGGTAAGATGAGCTCTGTATTTCTTAAGTTTATCACCAGGTAATTTTGATGTTGTTGATATTGTGATTTGGTAGTAATGATTCTACTTAACATTCACTGCACTCTGGAAAACAGTATAGACGTTCCTCAAAAAGTTGAAAATAGAGCTACCAAACGATCCAGCAATTGCACTACTGGGTATTTGCCCCAAAGATACAAATATAGGGATCTGAAGGGGTATGTGCACCCCGATATTTATAGCAGCAATGTCCACAATAGCCAAACTGTGGAAAGAGCCAAGATGTCCATTGACAGATGAATGGTTAAAGATGTGGTATATATATCCAATGGAATATTATGCAGCCATCAAAAGGAATGAGATCTTGCCATTTTCAACGATGTGGATGGAACTGGACGGTGTTATGCTGAGCGAAATAAGTCAATCAGAGAAAGACATGTATCATATGACCTCACTGATATGAGGAATTCTTAATCTCAGGAAACAAACGGAGGGTTGCTGGAGTGGGGGTGGGGGTGGGAGGGATGGGGTGGCTGGGTGATAGACATTGGGGAAGGTATGTGCTATGCTGAGCGCTGTGAATTGTGCAAGACTGTTGAATCACAGATCTGTACCTCTGAAACAAATAATGCAATATATGTTAAGAAAAAAAAAAGAAGAAGATAGCAGGAGGGGAAGAATGAAGGGGGGAAATCGGAGGGGGAGACGAACCATGAGAGACGATGGACTCTGAAAAACAAATTGAGGGTTCTAGAGGGGAGGGGGGTGGGGGATGGGTTAGCCTGGTGATGGGTATTAAAGAGGGCATGTTCTGCGTGGAGCACTGGGTGTTATACACAAACAATGAATCATGGAACAGTACATCAAAAACTAATGATGTAATGTATGGTGATTAACATAACAATAAAAAATTTAAAGCAAAAAAAAAAAGTGGCCCCTTGTGAGAGGGGACTTTTGGCGTGATGAAAATGTTCCATATCTTTATTGGCACATGGTTACACTGGTGCATACATTTGTCAAACTCATTAAATTGTCCACTTAAAATGAGTGCGTTTTAGTGTGTGTAAGTGATGCTTTAATAAAATTGACTTAAAACTTAAAAAAAAAACATACACTGCATGTTGATGATGTATCAGGCACTGTGCTGAGCAACTTAATAATATTAATTTATTTAATTCTCACAGGAATCCTGTGAGTTAAGAACCATATGAAACCCATTTCGAGACTATAGAATTGATTCTCAGATAAATTAAGGAATTTGCCCAAAGTCATGCAGCTAGCATATGGCAGAGCCAGGTTAAACCTAGATTTATCTCTACATTATACTGTTTTTTTATCATTATACTATTCTATTCTGTCTCATTGATTCAAGGAAACACACACCCAATGTTTTTTTAATTAGTAGACTACACAAATCTTCTATAAGATAATCCTAACTTTCTGGAACATGTTGTTGATATAGAAACAGTTTGGAGATGTTGTTTAGAAAGTAATTAGTCTGGTAGAGTTAGACTTATAAACCTCAGTTGATTGACTATAAACATTTCCACTTCATATGGTGGGTGATTGGGGGGAAATTAATCTAAACATGATTTCACTGAGTATATTTATCTAAATTATAGCTCTTAACCTGAAAATTCCTATGTATGTATGTTAAGAAATGATACTATCCAAAATGATTAAGTATTCTACTTAATAATTCTCTAATAATTAATGAGGCCCTGTTGCCATAAAATTTTGGAGGAAAGTCTTTTATAGGTTTATGCCACTATGTTTGTCACTTGGACAGAAAATAGGGAAGAACTGAGCTCATTTTATATTTATAATGCTTACTTCAGTAATAAATTGTGGAACTATCAAATATCCAGCTAACTTCTCTGTTTTTAAGTTTCCACAATTCACAAATGGAGATAGTAATACCACAGTCCTTAGTAGCTGCAAATGATATGTAACATTTATGTTTTACTATTCATCAGGTATTTCTGAGTAGCGTTCTTATTGGCTAAAAAGATAGCAACAATCTATTGATAGAATGATGTATCTCTTAGTGCTTTGTTGACAAACCTGACATGAACTTGTGAAACTGCACAAAAGCAGAATTATTTTTCTCTTTTGTAAATTTCCTACTAGTGTAGTAAAAATGTAACTCCAAAGGGCGTAAGTGAATTATTTGAATCCCTGGCTCAAGCTACATAAGAGCTATTGGGATTATTATTGAGATAACTTGGTTCACTGTGCACAAGTTTCAGGAGTAATGAATTACTAGGGGCTGCCAATATGAGATCAGCTTTTTCCTGCAAATATAGAACAACTGTACTTGGGAAAATAGCCTAATACAACCATCAGTGATACAATAATGAATTCTCTACTGTATGTTTTGTAATTAGGTTTTATCATTTCACTCAGTTATTAGGCAGGAATAAGTACTCAAAAACCAAAATGTACTGCATATCGACTGTGGCAAAGCTCTATATGAGACACTGAGGACAAATATATATGTATATATATATGTGTATATATATACACATATATATATAAATTTATGCAACAAGTTGTCAAATCCCTTAGAAGAAACATACAAAGTGTTATGGTAGTAATTAATAATAGATTAAAAGAAAGAATCAAGCGCCCATGAGATATAATGAGATCATGAGTCTCTCTCTCTGTCTCTTTCTCTTTTTCTAGCAAGAGCACCCTATTTAGCATACCCACAAATCCCAGGAATAGAATGCTTGGGACATTTTGACAAAGGAAATATTATCTTAAAAAGTACAGACAATAGACAGGAACTTCCTCAAGTTGACAATTAACATTTACACAAAATCAATAGCTAACATAATACTTAATGGCGAGAAACTCAAAACTTTTTGCCTAAGATCGGGAACAAAACAAGACTGTTCCCTATCACCACTCCTTTCCAACATTGTACTGGAAGTCACTGTTATAATAAGACAAGAAAATAAAAGTAAACATGTTGAGAAGAAAAAAACTATGTTCACAGATGACATTGATTATCTGTGTAGAAAATCTGTAAGAATCGACAAAAAAGTCCTAGAACTAATAACATATTATAGCAAGGTTGCAGGATACAAGGTTAATATACAAAAGACAATTGCTTTCCTATATACCAGCAAATAATTGAAATTAGAAATTAAAAACACAGTATCATTTACTTTAGCACACCCAAAAATAAAATATTTAGATGTAAATCTAACAAAAATATGTACAAGACCTATGTGAGGAAAAGGGCACAACCCTCATGAATAAAATCAAAGAACTGAAGAAATGGAGAGAGGTGATATCAGAGACATGGTTGAACAAGACATCCTCATTCATGTCATCTTCCCAGTGGCAACACTTTGGCATCCATTCACAGATAATAGTACCTCTATGGCAGCTGTGGGTTTCAACAACATATGCCAAGGGACCCAGGAGGACTCTCACCCACTTGTGTTTAGTAATACGCATAAAGGCCTTGGTCTTGGCTATGGACCCTGGAGTGGCCTGTGAACTGGCTTGGAGAACCTTGTCTCAGACAATCACCTATGGACAAGAGTCTTTGTGGAAGTCCAGATTTCCAATGGAAAAGTTTCAACACAGTGCTGGAACAAAAATGTACAAGATTGGATGCACTGGAGAGGGTAAGAGGGAAGTTTGACTTTACCCACATCAATCCTCCTCCAAGGTGGCACAGCTCAAGGCCAAGAGAGATCTTGTTGGCCTGTAATTTTTCCCACTTTAATACCATAACTTCAACAGTGGTTAACTTATCTAGACAGAAAATCAATAAGGAAATGTTTGACTTCAGCTACACTTTAGACTAAACTGACCTAACAGATATAAACAGAACATTTCCATCCAGCAGAGGCAGAATACACATTCTCCTCGAACACACATGGAACATTCTCCAGGATAGATTATATGATCGGTCCCAAAACAAGTCTTAGCAAATTTAACAAGGTTGAAATCATACTAAGGATATTTTCCAACCACAATTGTATAAAACAAGAAATCAATAACAAAAGGAAAACCAGAAAAGCCCAAATATGTGAAGATTAAATGATATACTCCTGAACAACCAATGGTAAGATAAAAAATAAAAAGGGAAATCAAAATATATATTATGAGAAATGAAAATGGAAACTCAGCATCACACAAAACCTATAAGATGCAGCAAAAGCAATTCTAAAAGGGAATTTTATCACAATAAATGTCTACATCAGGAAACAATAAAGATCTCAAACAACCTAACTTTTCACCATAAAAAAACTAAAAACGACAAGAACAAACTAAGCCCAATTTAGCAGACAAAATAACAAAGATCACACACAAAAAAATGAAGACCAGAAAACCAATTAAAGAATCAATGAAACTAAAAGTTGGTCTTATTGTAAAGATAAGAAAAAATTAACAGACCTTTAGCTATAATAACTACTAAAAAAGAGAGAAAACTCAAATAAATAAAACCAAAAATGATAAAGGGGAATTACAACTGATACTACAGAAATACAACAATCATAAGAGACTACTATGAACAATTATATGCCAACAAATTGGATAAATCAAAAGAAATATTTAGATTCCTAGAATCATACACCCAACCAAGACTGAATCATGAAGTAGCAAATGTGAACAGAACAATAATGACTAAGAAAATTGAATTATAATAAAAAAACTAATAAAGAAAAGCCCAGGGCCAGATGGCTTCACTGGTGAATTCTACTGAACATTTAATGAATTAACACCAGTTCTCAAACTTATCCAAAAAAATGAAGTGGAGTGAACACTCCCAAACTCAAATTTAAGAGGGCAGAATTATCTTGATATCAAAGTCAGACAAGGACAGAACAAGAAAAGAAAATTACAGGTCAATATACTTGATGAACATAGTTATGAAAATTCCCAACAAAATATTAGCCAACCAAATTCAGCAATATAAAAGGATTGTATCCTATGATCAAGTGGGATTTATTGCTGGGATGCAATAAATGGCTCAACACACACAAATCAATAAATGTGATACACCACATTAAGAGAATGAAAGATAAAAATTCTATGATTATCTCAATTGATGCAGACAATGCAGTTGATAAGATTCAACCTCCTTTCCTGAAAAAACTCTCAACAAACTGGGGAGAGAAGGAATGTATTTCAACATAATAAAGGCCATGTGTGACAAGTTCACAACTAACATCATACTTAACAGTGAAAGGTTGAACATTTTTTCTCTAAGATCCAGAAAAAGAAAAGAGTCCTCACTCATACCTCTCCCATTCAACATAGTACTTGGAAGTCCTAGCCAGAACAATTAGCAAGAAAAAGAAATAAAAGACAACCAATTGTAAAGGAAGAAGTAAAATTCTCTTTGTTTGCAGATGATATAATCTTATGTATAGAAATCCTAAAGACTCCACCAAACAACTGTTTTAACTAATAAATTCAGTAAAACTGCAGGATTCAACATACAAAAATTAGTTGCATTCCTAAACACTAACAATGAAATACCTGAAAAAAAAGAAAACAATTCTACTTACAATAGCATCAAAAAATGCTTAGGAATAAATTTGACCAATGAGATGAAGATCTGTACACTGAACACTATTATAAGACTGATGAAAAAATTGAAGAATATAAAAATAAATGGAAATATATCCTGTGTTCATAGATTGGAAGAAGTAATATTGTTAAAGTATCTGTACTACCCAAAGCTGTCTGTAGATTCAATTCTTATCAAAAGTTCCAATGGCATTTGTCACAGAAAAAAAAATTCCAAAATTTGTATGGAACCACAAAAGACTCTGAATAGCCAAGGCAATCAAGAACATAAGAAAAAGCTGGAGACATCACACTTTCTCATTTCAAACAATATTACAAAACTTTGTGCTTTGAAACACTATGGTACTGGCATAAAAACAGACATGTAGACCACCAATGGAACAGAATGGAGAGCTCAGAAATGAACATTCTTATATATGGCCAACAGATACATGACAAGAGAGCCAGGTACAAAGAATGATCTCTTCCATAAATGGTATAGGAAAAACTGGATAATCATATGCAAAAAAATGAAATTGAACTCCTACATTACACCACTCAAAATTAATTTGAAATGGATTAAAGATTTACATGTAAGACCTGAAACCGCAAAAATTATAGAATAAAAGGAGGAAAAACCTTCTTGATGTTAGTATTGGCAATGATTTTTTGGATATGACACCAAAAGCAAAGGCAGCTAAAGCTAAAATAAATTAATGAGACTACATCAACCTAACAAGCAAAAGAAACAACCAACAAAATGAAAAAAAAAAATCACCCTATGAATGAGATAAAATATTTGAAAATCATATACCTGGTAAGGGTTTAATATCCAAAATATTTAAGGAACTCATACAACTCAAAAGCAAATAAAAGCAATCTGATTTAAAATTGTCAGAGGAGGGGCGCCTGGGTGGCTCAGTCTGCTTTTGGCTCAGGTCATGATCTCAGGGGTCCTGGGATCAACCCCAAGTTGGACTCCCTGCTCAGCAGGGAATCTGCTTATCCCTCTCCCCCTGTCCTTCACCCTTCCCCACTGCCGCCCGCTCATGCTCTCTCTCTCTCTCAAATAAATAAAGCCTTTAAAAATAAAAGAGCCAGAGGAACTGAATAGTCTTTTACCCAAAGATCCCATATAAATTTCCCCCAGATTTGTAAAGATGCTCAATATCACTAACCATCAAAGAAACTCATACAACTCAAAACCACAACGAGGTATTACCTCTCACCTGTTAGAATGGCTAGTATCAAAAAGGCAAGAAATAAGTTCTGGCAAGGATATGGTGAAGGGGGAACCCTTGTGCACCATTGGTAGGAATGCAAATTTTTACAACTATTACGGGAAAAAAAGTATGGAGATTCCTCAAAAAAAATTAAAAATAGAGGGGCACCTGGGTGGCTCAGTTGGCTATGCAATTGCCTTTGGCTCAGGCCTGGGGTCCTGGGATCAAGCCCCACATCAGGCTCCCTGTTTAGCGGGGAGTCTGCTTCTCCCTCTCCCTCTGCCCCTGCCCCCCAACCAATGCTCTCTCTCTCTCAAATAAAAAAATTAAAAATAGAACTATTATATGATGCAGCTAAGAGTTCTGTACCCCAGTTCTACCAGAAGATAGCATCAAATTCCATTCATTAAGGGCTCAGTCCTACAAGACTGCTCTCTACCTCAGATGCCAATTGCAAGGCCAGGTTGTTACCTGTGCTTCAAACCAGGAGGCTTGGAGACTCCCACAATCCTCCACCTGGGTTCAAACAATTTGCTCAAGCAACCCACAGAACTCAGGAAATCCACTAGATCACCAGTTTATTACAAGGATATTAAAGGATACAAATCAATAACCAGATGAAGAAATATATAGGGTGAGGTCCTGAACAAAGTAGTTTCTGTCCTTCCAGAGTTTGGGGCCCAACATTCTGGCATGTGTAATTTTCTGGTTCCCCAACCCAGAAGCTCTCTGAATACTCTCCTTTTAGGTTTTTATGGAGGCTTTGTTATATAAGCATGATTGATTAAATCATTGGCTATTAGTGATTGATTGAACCTCCAGCCCTTCTACCCTCTCAGAAATCAGAGAGTAGGCCTGAAAGTTCTAACCCTCTATTCATGGTTCGTTCCCCTGGTAACAGCCCCCATCTTTAAGGCATTTCCAAAAGTCATCTCATTAACATAAACTCGTTTGTGATTGAAAGGTGCTTGTTATGAATAAGAAGACGCCCATTTCACCATTATGGCTTTGAAGCATTTTCAGGAACTGACGATGAGAGACAAAATATTACAACAAAAGATGCTCCCATTGCTCATATCAGCTCAGGAAATTTCAAGGGTATTGGGAGATGTGAGCTGGGGACAGTGGATGAAGACCACATATGTATGAGACATATATTATGGTCATTTGAATGGCATGCACATGGATGTTTATAGCAGCTCTATTCATAATTGCCAAACTTGGAAGCAACCAAGATATCCTTCACTAGGTGAATGAATGAAAACCTGTGGTAAATTCAGACAGTGGGATACTATTCAGCACTAAAAACAAACAACAAAAACAACTATCAAGAGATGTAAGGTTATGGAAGAAACTTAAATGCATATTACTAAGTGAAAGAAGCCAATCTGAAAAGGCCACAGACCATACGATTCCAACTATATGACCTTCTGGAAAAGGCAAAACTATGGAGAGAGTAAAAAAGATTAGTTGCCAGGAGTTACTGGGGAGAAAGGGATGAATAGGTGAGGCATAGAGGATTTTTAGGCTCATGGAACTACTCTGTATGATGCCATAATGGTGGATACATGTCACTATACAATTTGTCCAAATCCTCAGAATGTACCACATCAAGAGTGAACCCTAAGGTAAACTATGGACTCTGAGCGAAAATGATGCTGCAGTGCAGTTAGATCAATTGTAACAAGTGTACACTCTGGTGGGGGATGTTGATAATGGGGGCAGGTTGTGCATGTGTGTGTTGGGGGGGCAGTGGTTATATGGGAAATCTCTATACTTTTGCTCTATTTACTATGAAACTAAATTCTCTAAAAAAATAAATTCTATTATTTTTTTTAAAAAATTAAGCAAGGTGAATAAATCAAGATAAACTTATTGTGATGTTTGTATTGTACTGTACACATGGGTGGGAAGTGCCCCCACACTTGATAGCAAAGTGTTAGAGGCAGAGATTAATGAGTCAAAGCTAATTAAGAAGTAATTGCTTCTGGGGATGTACCCTAGGTAAGGAGGTAACTGTTTTGGAGGCTAAAAATATCATAGCTTAATAAAATAAAATTGCACAACTGAAAGGTAAATAGAACAATAAAATGCCAAACATATTAAAATGTACTCTGTTTATTAGAAAAATAAATTGTATTCTAGAGTTCAATAAAAACCTAATTAAGAATTTTGGCTGGGCTTCACTGTTGTTGCAAGTATTTTTACTTATTAATTGTTCTCTGGGGTCCCAAGATCTCTTTACAGCTGAGGGTATCTGAGACCCTAAATTTCCTAGAGCAAGAGTAATTGGATATAGGGTTTTAAGAAATTTTGAAAATGTCCAAAACACTAATGAAAATTGCACCTTTATTAAAGATCCAGCTGTACAGACTAATTAAAACGTTGGGTTCCTTTGCTTTGGGGTAGAATTGTACCTATTCACTGTGGGGAAACTGGCTATCTCAGATATTTGTTATTTGTCTTCTATTAATAAAAAGGAGAAACAAATTAAGTATTCCCTGAACAATGCAGTTTGGCAGTCAAGATTTTTCAAAACATGGGATCCATTCATGAGTGGGCATAACCAAGGGAGTATTAGATAGTGGGAATGTCTCCAAAGTTCTCTTAAAGTTTCTTGTTTGAATTTTGTCACCCAGATCCTTCCAGCCACTTGCAGTCCTATTGGTTTCTTGTATGCTACAGACACTGTCGTGTACTGTTTACATGAGTGAGATTTCAGTAAGCGATGGTTAAATAGTGAGTAATTTAGATTAAGCAAATATTATCAAGACAATTCCTCGGTTGTTGTATAAGTGAACTTTTAGTTCTAAAATATTTGGACTGCTTTGTTTGACTTATTTAAGTCATCTAGCATTTTACCCTTTATAGGTTATCCCTTCTTGTTTTATGAAGAATTTTATATAAGTTTGCCACGTCCAGTAATATTTGGTCACTTCCTAACAAAATATTCAGAAGTTCCCATTGATTCTATTTTAGATATAACCTGAATAGAGTAGTTTTGTAGTTATGCTTCCCACTTCCTCCAGAGGCTGGGCACACCCACCAAACCACAGCAGCAACAGCAAAACAAAACAACAAATAAACAAAAAACCCTGTCCTTAGCAAAGATCTTAAATTAACACTTTGCACTCTATCAATGTCTTATGTCTTGTCCAGAAGAAGGACTGAAACAGAAGAAAACAACAATTGCATTATACCATGGTCAACTAATTCTTACAAAAATCATTTTATAGAGTACAGAGCCTTTCCACAATGCTTCATCTCCCTGTTTTTTTCTCTATAGGTAGTAGAGACACTTTTATTCTGATCTTGATATTCCCACTGCTCTGAACTTGACGTATCTGTCTGCCATTACTTCATCAGGTCTGTGACTCTTAATCAGAGGTCCATTAACTGATGATTAAATTGATAAACATTGATTCATCCTCTGCTACTTCATTAAGCTCACCTGCCAGTCTACTGAGATTTATTTTCTACCATCTTGATATTCACTTGTAAAATCTTTGGTCTCCAGCTTCCAAAAGTGCTTTGTAAGTTTTACATTCATTTCATTGTCCTATCTTATTTATTTTTTCATTCATCCGAAAGACCTGATAGAGGTTTTTCTTTTCTTTTTCATTCTTTTTTTTTTCTTTTTGCAACAGAACACCAGCAACTTCACACGGAGATCTTTTTTTTTTTTTTTTTTTTTTAATTTACAGTATCTCCTCCAAAGGGGAGGTGTTTTCCCCACATCATTTGTTTTCCAGGGGAGGACAAGTTTCGTTTGTAATCCTTTGGTGTAAGTTTCCTCAGTGGTTCTGTGTCAAGGAAGAAAAATAATTCAGAGCATGTATCACCTCAAAACTTACAGCTCAGTTTTGGGCTCAAAATATGATCTTTTACAGCAGGTGCTAAACTGGAAAAATTCAATTCTCCAACTGACAAACCGAAGTATCCCAGATACTCCCCAATGAGAAAGAAACTGGGCCAGCAACTATGAAGTGAAAAAATTGCTACCTGTTTTTTCCCTCCTTGCAAAAATCTTTGCTGTAGATTTTCCCTTATTGAAGGGAAGAGCTTATGTAGATTCCTGTGTGATTCAACTTTCTTACTTCTTAGTTATGAGAATTTTCTTGTATGTATGTAATATTTATGAAAATTGAATGAGATGCTGTGGCTGTCAGAGAAAATAAATGTAAACAAGATATTACCCTAATCTTGGTTAGAAGAATCACCAACAAGGAAATGGGAGATTGAAATCCCATAGCTACTTGTTTGTTTTTAAAAGTCTGACTTAAAAAAAAAGTCTGACCTTTTTTCAGTTTTGAGATATAATTGATAAAAAACACTCATAAGTTTAAGGTGTATGATGTGATGATTTGACATGTGTATATATTGGTAAATTTTTACCACCATAAGGTTAGTTAACACATTCTTTACCTCATGTTATTACCATTTTGTTGTTGTTTTTAAGGTGAAAAGATTAAAGCTGTATTCTCATAGCCACTTGTCCATAGCTTTTTAAACAAAAGGGTAAGTGCTCACTTTGGCAGCACATATACTAAAATTGGAATGACACAGAGAAGATTAGCATGCCCCTGTACAGGGATGACACAAAAATTCATGAAAAGTTCCATATCTTTGAGCCCTGGGTGATGTATGGAATTGTTGAATCACTATATTGTATACCTGAAACTAATACAACACTGTATGTTAGGTATACTGGAATTTAAAATTAAATTAAACTGAATTAAAAAAAAAATAAGAGGGTAAAATACAAGCGCAAGGTCACTTCCAGGACCTAGGATAAGATGAAAACCTCTCTGCAGGTGGAACAATGAAGAAGGATACTCAAAGAAGCAGAGAGACATGCATTCTAACAGGTGTGCAAGAATAATGAATAAGAAGGGATGAGGGGTGATGCAAAGGACTAGAGACACAGGAGAAAGAACGAGGAATTAAATTTAATAAATTTATTAAATTCCAAATAAGGAATCTCACTAGCCTCTTTCTGTTCATTCTCCTCAAAACAACTGTAGATCAGAGCCTAGGATATTATCTTCAGAATAAATGAGACTTAGACTGTCCCAAGTTTCACCAGAAAGAATTCAGTTTCAATTGATTTTATATACTTTAGAAAAAATAGATGTGGTGGAGCTCTGCAAGTTTTAGCAATTGCCTAATAAGTTCCCTAGCCTATTTCAAATTCAATATACAGTATTTCTGGAAAGTATTAAGTATGATAATTATACTGCCCATATATTTCCCTTTAATGTTTGCTATAACCAAAAGAAAATTAATGCAAGAGAAGAAATATAGATAATAATACTTTTCTTCTTAAGACATATCTCTCGAAGAGAGATATCCTGGGCACCAGCTATAAATTACTGTACCCATTTAAAGTGTTATAAAAATAAAAACTGGTAGGTAGTGAATGGAGATTTGTGCTACACAGACTGTAGTGCAGAAATAACTAGCTTCTCACAATGGGGACATACCCATTTACACAAAATAATTTCAAGTTATTTTTTTTTCTTTATTTGACACAGCAATGTTGTCATGACCTTCATCCACACTGTGGGTTTGAGTAATATTTTCATTTATATCTTCTCTCCATGGGGATAAATGGTTCTAACCTTGAAATCCCAGTTCCTATGTGAAAAATAACTTTATAAATACTTCAAACACTTACATTTTCAGCAACAAATGTTCCAGTATGAATACAAAACAGCATTTCTGTCAAACACAGCAATACATAACTTGAACTCAGAAGACAGGAGTCCCTATACACACACAGCTCACTGTCGATTCTCAGAAATAGTTTACATATTCTTCAGTGGCATTATGATTATATATATTTCTTATTAGGTGGTGACTGACTTGGGGCTCCTAGAGCTGTTTACTGGCAACTCTAAACATTGGTTGATTCAGCTGTAACCTTTGATATACTTACAGTCATCAATATTAGTTAAATATTTAAAAAGCTATCAATTTTATCCACTTATATATTAATTTCACAAACATTCTTTGAAGAGCTATTATTTGCCTGGCACTTTCCTAGACCCAGGAGATAGAAAGATAAATTATACCTGATATCCTTTGCCTTTAAAGGACTCACATTCAAGTAAGAAAAACAAACATGCAAAAATACATTTTATTTCAAAACAACAACTCTGCTGTGACTGCTAGCATGTTATTAGGACTATAATGCCTGTGTGTGTATGTGTTGACACAATGTAAATGCATTGTCTTAATTTGGATGACCTTCAAAGCAGACACTAAGCAGGGATTTGGGTTCAAGCAATTTTTTTTTAAAGATTTATTTATTTGGGGGGGGAGAGAAAGAGGCGAGGGAGGGGCAGAGGGAGAGGGAGACAAGCAAACTTCCTGCAGAGTGGGGAGCCTGACTCTGGGCTCCATCCCAGGACCCCGAGATCATGACCTGAGCCGAAACCAAGAGTTGGACGCTTAGATGATACAGCCACCTAGGCACCCCTCAAGTAATTTTTAAAGAAGTAATCACAAGAAGTCCTTGAAGTCAGTGGCCTCTAGGGAAGAACTAAATGATTTGGATAGAACTTTAGAATATCCCATCATTACCTGAAGGGTTTGGTGTAGCACACAGATGGTTGGGCTCCACACCCAGAGCTTCTCATTTAGTAGGTTTGTGATGCAATACAAGGATTTGCATTTTCAAATTCCTACTTGACACTGAGACTGAGGGTGTCCACACTGCATTTTAAGGACCACTGATGTGGCAGGTATGAGCAGGGCATAATAGTCATGTGCACATACATTCAGATATTTTTGATGTCCTTGTTCTTACCCAAACATCACAATTTCCTCATGGTTTCAGCCATTTATTGCATCAACAATGGAATGTGTATGAGTTTTAGCCATGCAAAAACCTGGAAGGCTTTGCCCCCTCATTAACTAGTTATTAACCAGGTGACTACATCCAGATGGTTAATTAGAAAATATTGGACTGATACCATGCACTCATTTTATTTTTTCTGGGATACCTGTAGCTATAAACTAAATGTCCATGTTGGGTTTGAGAGGAGCAGGGTGCAATACATTTATTGTATGAAAAATGTCCTCTTGGATAATTCATGTGATATAGCTCTCAGCTGCTTATCTAGATCAGGATGAGCGAGGACTGAAGGTGTGTGTGTGCACGTGTATGTGTATTAATAATATGTGCATGTATAGCAGGAATAACTATTTTGTGTTCATAAATATTTGATAAAATTCTTCCAAGCATGAAATCGGAATTTTCTCTGCACCAAGCAAAGTATTTCCATGAGGTTCATGGAGCTGGGATAAAAACAGAAGTCTCATAAAACAGTTTGGCAAAATAACCAGATATATACCTTACTGCCTTTGAATAAAGAACATTTTGTGTAGAAAGCTTTCCACTTTGGTTCTTACCTGTGATTACACTACAGGTAAAAAAAAAAAAATGCCATTTATGGAGGGACATTTTTAAAACAAAATGAATGTTCGTACTTATGTGGGGAGCATAGTAACAAAGAAATGTATTTAACTGCAGAATGCTATTTGTTTCCACAGAATGCACATGCAATTTTCTATTCTGAGTGCACATTTAAATCCACATAAAAAGGGCACTTTATTTTCCAAGGACACTGAGTGGAATAATGTAAACTGACTAAAAAGAGATGAACTCTACCTTCTGCATGTACTCTGGGCCTTTAAAGGCCTCAGAATTAGGAGAGCTAACTAGATGATTTCAGCTGTATGATCTGTTCATTCTAATATAAATTTTAGAAGGTAAGGGGTCTGTGATAACTATCTTCTCACTGAATATTTAATTATCTCAATAAAATGTATATGGGAACAATATGTAATAAAACATTTGAACAAGATATTTAGAGTCTCTTGACTTGAAACATCAATGTGCTATATCTCTTAAAGTCTGTAGGCTAAGAAGCTAAAGAATAGAATAAATTTTCTCTTATTATTAGCTGCACTTAAATAACACAGCTTAAATATTGGCCTGAAAAATAGAATTACAGTCTTCTTCGGATCAACATATATGTACTAAATAAAACTTCCCTCTCCAAATCTTATTTTAAAATCGATTTCTTGCTTGTATGACTGAGTCTCTTTCTTTTTGCGGGAACACTACTTATTCCAGTGCCCTAGTTTTCAACCATTTGTTGTATTCCTATTCAATCATATGCCTTAAACCCCATGTTCTTTAAAAGAAGCCTTTGTGATCTGCCATCCCTTTTCTGGTTTTCCCGGGGTTCCACATAGGCCAGGTTTTTAAAAGCCAGGTATATAGAAAACATCATTGGTCTTTCATGTACTATTGAGAACTATAGCCAGCAAAGGGGAAGAAGCAGGGAGGAGGTGACACAAGTCATTGAATGCAGATTCATTCAACAATCGTCAAGCTCCTGCTCTGAGTTGCTGTCAAGAGTCTTCTGTGTGGGGCGCCTGGGTGGCTCAGTTGGTTAAGCGACTGCCTTCGGCTCAGGTCATGATCCTGGAGTCTCGGGATCAAGTCCCACGTCAGGCTCCCTGCCCAGCAGGGAGTCTACTTCTCCCTCTGACCCTCCCCCCTCTCATGTGCGCTCTCTCTCTCAAATAAATAAATAAAATCTTAAAAAAAAAAGAGTCTTCTGTGTGTGTTAGTTTCTTCAATCCAGACAGCAGCCCTTTGAGTTTGTTATCTCCTTGCAGTACAGTCATTAATGTGTTCATGCCTGTTCAAACTGCTTCCTCTCTCCAAACACGCTCTTTCCTTTTGCCTCACTCCCACAGCCAGCCCTTCGACCCTAAAAAAAAATCAGCTCCAACTTCAAGACCCACTCCCAGTGTCCTTTCCTTTAGGAAACCTTGTCTGTTCTACTTCCCAATATGAATCATTCTCTACTGTGCTCAGTGAACATTGTTTAAATCTCTATTACGGCACTTACCAGTTTGATTATAGTTCATAGCATTTGTACCTGCTACTCCACAAAGACTATAAAGCATTGGGGGAAAAATATTAGAAAATGATGTCTCTTTCTTATTAGCTAACAAGGTATGAAGTGCTTCCACGGACTGCCATCTTCTTTGTAAGTCAGTTGTGCTCGGTTCAACAAATATTTATTGAATACCTACTGCTGTTCTAGGAATTGAGATAATCCCCAAGAACTCAAAGGTGGATTAACATTGAGCATTGAGGAGTGACAGGTGTATATGCAGGCTATTTCATAGACCAGAAATACGGTGGAGTTTTCCTGAGCAAGAAGTGTTATATATCCTGAAACAAGAAAGTAGGGTAGAGTCTGCACTGGAAGAGCGAGTGTCTTTACCAAATCTAGGTATCAGAAGGCATAGGGAGGAAAAGAAGTCACTCCTGGTCGAGTGTGACAGTCAGCCTGCACCCAGGATATACTAAAAGAGCTGTGGACTGAGGTTTCATGAAGATCTTATAGCTAAAAATAAACATTACCCAGTGATAAACGACTGCCTTGTCAGTAAAATCAAAGAAGTCCTAGGCCACTGAAATGCTTTTATCCAGCAGAAAGAAATCATAGCAGGTACCAGTATGCCAGGTTTCAGGAACAATGGCCAGCTGAGGCCCACTCAGTCCAGTCTCCACTGATGGTCAGACCACCTCTGTACCTGACAGTGGAGTTAAATGTCTTTCAAGACAGACCTATTCCTTGCTCCATTTTCCAGTGTTGTTTTCTCATCATAGGAGGGATTAAGTCTAGCCATTTGGATTGGATAAGTACCCTGCAGCTTGGGTAGTACAAAGCCATATGATAGCAAAAGGCAGAGTAAAAATCATTTAATTTGAATTGGGAAACATTAAGGTTAACAGGCAGTGAACTGGGAAAAGGTAGCTGCTTAATGTTATTGGTGATTAAGCCAGACTCGTAATATTTAAATGCTACCAAACATTTGCCCAGTCCTCTTCCAAAATCTTTGTTCAAATGAGAACATTTCTAAGAGTCTTAAAAAATGTACGTTTTATTATGGAGCAGTACAATTCATATGAGTGCCCCCAATCTTTCTTTTTGACCTCCAGACTAGGCTGCACTTTACCTTCTTTGTTTCTGAGGCTCCCATCTTCCCATTCCCATTCAGAACCTTTCTTTCATTGCCATACTATGTCTTTAATTTTTTTAAACCAATGGCACAGCATTGACAAAATAGGGAAAGGAAAATAAAATTATCATAGAGTAGCAGGAAAAAAGAAAAAGCAATAGAAAGATAAGGCTAGGTCTAGTTAGGGATATTTGGGGCAGGGGTGGGAGGGGAAGTAATGAAGAAAGAGGCACCAGGAAGCTACACAAAAAAGAATGTGATTTTTATTTTTTTTTATTTTTTTAAAGATTTTATTTATTTATTTGACAGATAGAGACACAGCGAGAGAAGGAACACAAGCAGAGGGAGTGGGAGAGGGAGAAGCAGGCTTCCCACTGAGCAGGGAGCCGGATGCCCGGCTTGATCCCAGGACCCTGGGATCAGCACCTGAGCCGAAGGCAGACGCTTAATGACTGAGCCACCCAGGTGCCCCAAGAATGTGATTTTTATTTTTTATTTATTTTTAAAAGATTTTATTTATTTATTTGACAGAGAGAGAGACACAGCGAGAGAGGGAACACAAGCAGGGGCTGTGAGAGAGGGAGAAGCAGGCTTCCTGCTGAGCAGGGAGCCCGATGCGGGGCTCGATCCCAAGACCCTGGGATCATGACCTGAGCTGAAGGCAGAGGCAGACCCTTAAGGACTAAGCCACCCAGGTGCCCCATGAATGTGATTTTTAAATGAGGATTGCATGTGCTCTTCACTGTGTTTAAGAAACATTTTTTAAACATTTATTTTTTTTCCACTGGACTTTTTTTTTTCCATCTTAAGCAGCACTTTGAATCTGAACTATGTGGGTCATGGTTTCAATAGAATTGTAGGTTTATTTTCTTTCCCCAGTTTGAATACCTAGCCTCATTCAGGCACAGTGCTACTATGAGTGAGAACTTCAAAGTAACACTGAGGGACTTCCAAAATAGGTCTCAAAAAAAGACCTTTGAACAGTACATCAAAAACTAATGATGTACTGTATATTGGCTAATTGAACATAATAAAAAAATAAAAATAAAAATAAAAAAACCTAGCAACTGGTAACATTTTGTTTGATGAAAAAGTGAATTAATGGTTGACACTTACAAAGTAGTAGAATTTATTCTGCCATAAACTCATCTGTATTAGTAGAATCCTTGGTAATCTAACACTGAAAAGTAATTAGAAGTATGGTATTACTGACGGCATGTTCACTGGTCAACATATTTATGATGGACTTAACAAAATTTATAGATAGTGCAATATTATGTATTCCTAGAAGAGGTGAATGGAAAGAGAGCTAATACGAGGCATAACCTGTTCTACCTATTTTTAAGGCCACCATGTGCACCCAACACTTAAATAGCTAAATATGCAAAAAATGTTAATATATATTTATGTGTATGGTCTTTGATGGGGTCTCTGGTCTATTGATTTTTTTTAAACAATACTTTAATTCATGATCATTTTGACCTATAGAGAAATTTACAAGTTATACATGTGAAATTTCTTATTTCTCAGTCAGAGATGTTGTTTTGTCTTTGTATCCCCAGTGCATATCACTATGCCTGGCACCGCAAATATTTGGGAAGCTATTTGGCTTATACGTGAATGAATAAGTGAACAAACACTTCTTCATTTTATTTTGCAAAGGAAGTGCATGGGAACACCTGAGTAGATTCGTAAGTGGCCCTTCTGCCGATTACAATTGCTTATTCATGGACACCCTAAAGAGCAGTATGCGGCCGTGAAAGAAATACTTTTCTGTTGGTGGTGTTGAAAGATTTTGGAGGTTAGCTTGTCCAGCGATATTAGTTCAGATGTTACATGTCTGAGGCTTGAAATGATGTCTGTGGTACAACAAACAGAGTTCTTTAAATGGCCTTTGGTGACTCACGTGGGGATCCTGGACAGTGAGGTATCAGGGACCTGAATGCCCCTGTCCATCTGGCTGGGGGTGGGGGACATATGTGAACTGAACACCTCCCAGGACCAGTAACTTGCTCTGGCTGAAGGAGCTTCAATATTCTTCAGGCCCAGGGCGCCTGGGTGGCTCAGTTGGTTAAGCGACTGCCTTCAGCTCAGGTCATGATCCTGGAGTCCCGGGATCGAGTCCCACATCGGACTCCCTGCTCAGCGAGGAGTCTGCTTCTCCCTCTGACCCTCCCCCCTCTCATGCTCTCTCTCTCTCATTCTCTCTCTCAAGTAAATAAAAATCTTTTAAAAAAAATATTCCTCAGGCCCAAAGGTCTCCTGAATTGGTCTGGCTTTACTATACAGTTCTTGCAAAAAACTGGCATCTAAACACTGACTGCTGATACCCACATAGTGGGTTTTCTTCTTCACTGACAAATGGGCTGTCACATTTGTTCCATGAGAAGAGAAAGCAACATAGAAGCAGAGCTTCTCCTCTTCCCGGGATGGTTTACTCTTGACATGACCAATAGAATATTCTGGTTCTAGAATTCCTCTCCCCAGCTATATAGGGATATGAGGAATCATTTCCCTCCTCTCTTTGCTCATCCTGGCTTTATAAAGTTCCCTGATAAAACCTGTTGTCCACACCATATCTTGAGACATGGTGAACTATGTCCCAGTGTTCCAAGTCCTGTTGCAAGATGGATGGTGACTTCAAGCAGATCTTCCTTGCACAACAAAGTTATTCATGAGATATAAGCATTGCCATTGTATTTTCCACTGAATAGGACAGGTGCAAGGAGGCCTCAGATAGTTACCTTTTAAAATAAAACTCTTTCGGGGAGGCGGAGCAAGATGGCGGAGGAGTAGGAGACCTAGATTTCGTCTGGTCTCAGGAATTCAGCTGAATAGGGATCAAACCATTCTGAACACCTATGAACTCAACAGGAGATCGAACAGGAGAGTAGCAACAACTCTCTGAACAGAGAAGCGACCACTTACTGGAAGGTAGGGCGTGCGGAGAAGTGAATCCGAGGCGATATTCGGGAGGATAGACGGCGGGGGAGGGGCCTCCGCCGGCCGCTTCTGGCAAGTGATAGAGCCACGGAGCACAAAATCAGACCTTTTAGAAGTTGGCTCGGCGGAGGGACGTCGCTGCAGTGGCTAAGCGGGGGGTGGAATCCTTCTGGGACAGTGTGGTCTCAGGACCCTTGGGGTCACAGAGAGAGACCGGGGGTGCCTGAGTGTGCCAGAGCTCCCAGGTATCGGAGCGGGGAAGCCAGCTGAAGAGACGGAGCAGAGTCGCAGGCTCTCAGCTCGGGGTTGCCATAAACTGTGATCTGCGGCCCAGTCAGGGCACGGCTCCTCCAGCAGGGACCCAACAAGCAGCAGATCCAGGGAGACTCCCCTTCCTTCCTGGGGAGGAGCGGTGCGGGAACGCACTGCAGGAATCTGCTGGCTTTGGAGACTCTGTGCGGGGTCGGGTGCCAGAGATAGCAACGCTCGATCACAGTCCGGGTGAGCACGGAGTGCAGCCGGAGACCGGGGACACGGAAGTGACTGCTTTTCTCTGGGGGCACACTGAGGAGCGGGGCCCCGAGTTCTCAGCTCCTCCGGGCGGAGATTGGGAGGCCACCATTTTCACCCTGGTCCTCCAAGGCTGTACCGAGAGCTTGCAGGGAACAAAAGCTCCTGAGATCAAACCCGAGCAGCTTCCTTAGCCCGGACCGACAAGGGCGGGGCAATTCCGCCTCCGGCAAAGACATTTGGAAACCACAGCAACAGGCCCCTCCCCCAGAAGATCAGCACAAACAGCCAGCAAGCCAAGACCAAGTTGATCGATCAAGGAGAATGGGAGAACTCTAGCGCTAGGGGAATACTGCACATAGATTCATGGCTCTTTTTTTTTTTTTTTTTACCATGATTCATTATTTCATCAAAGTTAATTTTTGTTGACTGTTTTTTTTTATTTTTCTTTTTCCCTTTTTCAACCAACATCTTATCAATCCCTTTTTTTTAAAAAAAATTTTTTTATTTTTCATTTTTAGAGTCATATTTTATCCCTTCATTGTAGTTACCCTTATTTTTGGCATATATATATGTTTTTCTCTCTTTAAAATTTTGAGGTACAGTTTCTTCTAAAAGATCAAAATATACCGTAAATCACTAGTGTATGGCTTTGTTCTAGTCTCCTGCCTGATCACATTCTCTCCCTTTTTCCTCTTTTTTTCTGGTTTCTTTTTTTTCTTATATCTTCTTTCTTTTTTCAAACAACTTATCTTACCAAGTCCTTTTATAAAATCTTTTATAATTTTCATCTTTACAGTCATCTTCCATCCCTTCATTGTATCAACCCTTATTTTGTACATATATGTCTTTCTTCCTTTAAAATTTTAGGAGGCACTTTTTTCTAACAGACCAAAATACGCCCAAAATCTAGTGTGTGGCACTGATCTATGCACTACCCTGATCATATTTGATCATATTCTGCTTTTTTTTGTATTGTTTTGTTTTTGTTTTTATCTTTTTTTCTTTTTTTTTCTTTTTCTCTTTCTTTTTTCTTTCTTTCCCTTTCTTTTCCCCTGGTTTCAGGTCTTTTCTGATTGGTATACAGTATATTTGCTGGGGACATTGTAAACCTGTTAGCATTTTGTTCTCTCATTCATCTATTCTCCTCTGGACAAAATGACAAGACGAAAGAAATCACCTCAGCAAAAAGAACAAGAGGTAGTACCGTCAGCCAGGGACCTACTCAATACGGACATTAGTACGATGTCGGACCTAGAGTTCAGAATCATGACTTTAAAGATACTAGCTGGGCTTGAAAAAAGCGTGGAAGTTATTAGAGAAACCTTTCTGGAGAAATAAAAGAACTAAAATCTAACCAAATCGAAATCAAAAAGGCTATTGATGAGGTGCAATCACAAATGGGGGCACTAAATGCTAGGATAAATGAGGCAGAAGAGAGAATCAGCGATATAGAAGACCAAATGATGGAAAATAAAGAGGCTGAGAAAAAGAGAGAAACAACTACAGGATCACGAGGGCAGAATTCGAGAGATAAGTGATACGATAAGATGAAACAATATTAGAATCATTGGGATCCCAGAAGAAGAAGAGAGAGAGAGAGGGGCAGAAGGTATATTGGAGCAAATTATAGCAGAGAACTTCCCTAATGTGAGGAAGGAAACAGGCATTAAAATCCAGGAGGCACAGAGAACCCCTCTCAAACTCAATAATAATAGGTCAACACCCCGACATCTAATAGTAAAACTTACGAGTCTCAGAGACAAAGAGAAATCCTGAAAGCAGCTCGGGAGAAGAGTTATGTAACCTACAATGGTAGAAACATTAGATTGGCAACAGACCTATCCACAGAGACCTGGCAGGCCAGAAAGGACTGGCAAGATATCTTCAGAGCACTAAATGAGAAAAATATGCAGCCAAGAATACTATATCCAGCTAGGCTATCACTGAAAATAGAAGGAGAGATAAAGAGCTTCCAGGATAAACAAAAACTAAAGGAATTTGCAAACATGAAACCAGCCCTCCAAGAAATATTGAGAGGGGTCCTCTAAGCAAAGAGAGAACCTAAAAGCAGCAAAGAGCAGAAACGAACACAGACAACAGACAGTTAACAGTCACCTTACAGGTAATACAATGGCACTAAATTCATACCTTTCAATAGTTACCCTGAATGTAAATGGGCTAAATGCCCCAATCAAGAGACACAGGCTATCAGATTGGATTAAAAAACAAGACCCATCCATATGCTGTCTGCAAGAGACTCATTTTAGACCCAAAGACACCCCCAGATTGAAAGTGAGGGGGTGGAAAACCATTTACCATGCTAATGGACACCAAAAGAAAGCTGGGGTGGCAATCCTTATATCAGACAAACTAGATTTTAAAACAAAGACTGTAATAAGAGATGAGGAAGGACACTATATCCTACTTATAGGGTCTATCCAACAAGAAGATCTAACAATTGTAAATATCTATGCCCCGAACATGGGAGCAGCCAATTATATAAGGCAATTAATAACAAAAGGAAAGAAACACATTGACAACAATACAATAATCGTGGGGGACTTTAACACCCCCCTGACTGATATGGACAGATCATCTAAGCAAAAGATCAACAAGGAAATAAAGACTTTAAAGGACACACTGGACCAAATGGACTTCACAGACATATTCAGAACATTCCATTCCAAAGCAAAGGAATACACATTCTTCTCTAGTGCCCATGGAACATTCTCCAGAATTGATCACATCCTAGGTCACAAATCAGGTCTCAATCGGTACCAAAAGATTGGGATCCTTCCCTGCATATTTTCAGACCACAATGCTTTGAAACTAGAGCTCAACCACAAGAGGAAAGTCGGAAAGAACTCAAATACATGGAGACTAAAGAGCATCCTACTAAAGAATGAATGGGTCAACCAGGAAATTAAAGAAGAATTAAAATATTCATGGAAACCAATGAAAATGAAAACACAACTGTTCAAAATCTTTGAGATACACCAAAGGCAGTCCTGAGAGGAAAGTATATAGCAATACAAGCCTTTTTCAAGAAACAAGAAAGGTCTCAAATACACAACCTAACCCTACACCTAAAGGAGCTGGAGAAAGAACAGCAAATAAAGCCTAAACCCAGCAGGAGAAGAGAAATCATAAAGATCAGAGCAGAAATCAATGAACTAGAAACCAAAAGAACAGTAGAACAGATCAGCAAAACTAGGAGCTGGTTCTTTGAAAGAATTAACAAGATTGATAAACCCCTGGCCAGACTGATCAAAAAGAAAAGAGAAATGACCCAAATCCACAAAATCATGAATGAAAGAGGAGAGATCACAACCAACACCAAAGAAATACAAACAATTATAAGAACATATTATGAGCAACTCTATGCCAACAAATTAGATAACCTGGAAGAAATGGGTGCATTCCTAGAGATGTATCAACTACCAAAATTGAACCAGGAAGAAATAGAAAACCTGAACAGACCTATAACCACTAAGGAAATTGAAGCAGTCATCAAAAATCTCCCAAGAAACAAAAGCCCAGGGCCAGATGGCTTCCCAGGGGAATTCTATCAGACATTTCAAGAAGAATTAATACCTATTCTCCTGAAACTGTTCCAAAAAATAGAAATGGAAGGGAAACTTCCAAACTCATTTTATGAGGCCAGCATTACCTTGATCCTAAAACCAGACAAAGACCCCATCAAAAAAGAGAATTACAGACCAATATCCTTGATGAACATGGATGCAAAAATTCTCACCAAAATACTAGCCAATGGGATCCAACAGTACATTAAAAGCATTATTCACTATGACCAAGTGGGATTTATTCCTGGGCTGCAAGGCTGGTTCAACATCCGCAAATCAATCAACGTGATACAATACATTAACAAAAGAAAGAGCAAGAATCATATGATCCTCTCAATAGATGCAGAAAAAGCATTTGACAAAGTACAACATCCTTTCTTGATCAAAACTCTTCAGAGTATAGGGATAGAGGGTACATACCTCAATATCATAAAAGCCATCTATGAAAAAGCGAATATCATTTTCAATGGGGAAAGGCTGAGAGCTTTTCCCCTAAGGTCAGGAACGCGGCAGGGATGTCCACTCTCACCACTGCTATTCAACAAAGTATTAGAAGTCCTAGCCACAGCAATCAGACAACAGAAAGAAATCAAAGGCATCCAAATCGGCAAAGAGGAAGTCAAACTCTCACTCTTTGCAGATGATATGATACTGTATGTGGAAAACCCAAAAGACTCCACCCCAAAACTGCTAGAACTCATACAGGAATTCAGTCAAGTAGCAGGCTATAAAATCAATGCACAGAAATCAGTGGCATTCCTATACACCAACAACAAGACAGAAGAGAGACAAATCAAGGAATCTATCCCATTTACAATTGCACCGAAAACCATTAGATACCTAGGAATAAATCTAACTAAAGAGGCAAAGGATCTGTACTCAGAAAACTATAAAATACTCAGGAAAGAAATTGAGGAAGACACAAAGAAATGGAAAAACGTTCCATGCTCATGCATTGGAAGAACAAACATTGTGGAGATGTCAATGCTACCTAGAGCAATCTACACATTCAATGCAATCCCCATCAAAATACCATCCACTTTTTTGAAAGAAATGGAACAAATAATCCTAAAATTTGTATGGAACCAGAAGAGACCCAGAATAGTCAGAGGAATACTGAAAAAGAAAAGCAAAGCTGGCGGCATCACAATTCCGGACTTCCAGCTCTATTACAAAGCTGTCATCATCAAGACAGTATGGTACTGGCACAAGAACTGACACATAGATCAATGGAACAGAATCGAGAGCCCCGAAATGGACCCTCAACTCTATGGTCAACTTATTTTTGACAAAGCAGGAAAGAATGTCCAATGGCAAAAAGACAGTCTCTTCAACAAATGGTGTTGGGAAAATTGGACAGCCACATGCAGAAGAAGGAAACTGGACCATTTCCTTACACCACACACAAAAATAGACTCCAAATGGTTGAAAGACCTAAACGTGAGACAGGAGTCCATCCAAATCCTAAAGGAGAACACAGGTAGCAACCTTTTCGACCTTAGCCGCAGCAACTTCTTCCTAGAAACATCGCCAAAGGCACGGGAAGCCAGGGCAAAAATGAACTATTGGGATTTCATCAAGATAAAAAGCTTTTGCACAGCAAAAGAAACAGTCCACAAAACCAAGACAACCGACAGAATGGGAGAAAATATTTGCAAACGACATATCAGATAAAGGGCTAGTATCCAAAATCTACAAAGAACTTATGAAACTCAACACCCAAAGAACAAATAATCCAATCAAGAAATGGGCAGAAGACATGAACAGACATTTCTCCAAAGAAGACATCCAAATGGCCAACAGGCACATGAAAAAGTGCTCAACATCGCTCGGCATCAGGGAAATCCAAATCAAAACCTCAATGAGATACCACCTCACACCCGTCAGAATGGCTAAAATTAACAAGTCAGGGAATGACAGATGTTGGCGGGGATGTGGAGAAAGGGGAACCCTCCTACACTGTTGGTGGGAATGCAAGCTGGTGCAACCACTCTGGAAAACAGTATGGAGGTTCCTCAAACAGTTGAAATTAGAGCTACCGTTCGATCCAGCAATTGCACTACTGGGTATTTACCACAAAGATACAAATGTAGGGACCCGAAGGGGTACGTGTACCCCAATGTTTATAGCAGCAATGTCCACCATAGCCAAACTGTGGAAAGAGCCAAGTTGTCCATCGACAGATGAATGCTAAAGAAGAGGTGGTATATATACACAATGGAATATTATGCAGCCATCAAAAGGAATGAGATCTTGCCATTGCAACGACGTGGATAGAACTGGAGGGTGTTATGCTGAGTGAAATAAGTCAATCAGAGAAAGACATGTATCACATGACCTCACTGATATGAGGAATTCTTAATCTCAGGAAACAAACTGAGTGTTACTGGAGTGGTTGGGGGTGGGAGGGATGGGGTGGCTGGGTGATAGACATTGGGGAGGGTATGTGCTACGGTGAGCGCTGTGAATTGTGCAAGACTGTTGAATCACAGATCTGTACTTCTGAAACAAATAACGCAACATATTTTAAGAAAAAAGAAAAAGAAGAAGTTAACAGGAGAGGAAGAAAAGGGGAGTATGTCAGAGGGGGAGACGAAGCATGAGAGATGATGGACTCTGAAAAACAAACTGAGGGTTCTAGAGGGGAGGGGGGAGGGGGATGGGTTAGCCTGGTGATGTGTATTGAGGAGGGCACGTTCTGCATGGAGCACTGGGTGTTATGAACAAACAATGAATCATGGAACACTGCACCAAAAACTAATGATGTAATATATGGTGATTAACATAACAATAAAAAATTAATAAAAAAAATAAAATAAAATAAAACTCTTTCTGGAAGAAGTTGCTATACTACTCTAAGGGAATCTTTCAAATCATTATTTTCCTTCATGAGAGAGCAATTCAGCCCACATGAGACATTCAGAAAGTAATGTCTAATCATTGTAGTTGCGTTTCTACAACAACACTACACAATGGGTAGCCCCCAAGTCAGTTAAGTAATTTGGTCAGTGCCACGAAGTTAGAATTTGAACTTGAATCCATCTGACTCTGACTTTGATCTTTTCACTTCTTGTTAACAGATAGCACCTAGGTTCTGTCTTCAGTCGTTACACAAATAATCATAGGTGGTTCCTGACAGGTCAGGGAGATTTTCCCCATGAAAACAAGATTTTTATTTCTCTTTATTTGAAAAGGTAATGGCACCTGTGGTAGGCGCTCATGAATATATGTAAAATCATTAAATATAAATGTAAAATTATACATGAAATCTCAAGTATATACTACCTAAACCCTAGTGGAAATTTCAGTGATTTAAAGATATTTTTGTTTTGTTTCATTTTTTAGGTATTGGTCATGGAGGTAATTTGTCACAACAGATAGAATGTATCCTCTGAAGTCAGAGAGATGGCTTCAAGTTCCTGTCTCAAACTTTTTACCAGTTAGGTGAACCTGAGCAAGTTTTTGACCTTTCTGATGCTCATTTTCCTAATAATGTTACTATCTTCCTGGGGCTTATGTTACTTATGCCAGGCTGGACCAGTGTGTACCAAACTTCATTGTGCACAGACCTCATCAAGGGTCTTGTTAAAATGCAAATGCTGATTCAGGAATCTTGGTGGAGCTTCCGATTTTCCATTTTTAACACACTGCCAGTTGACACTGATGCTGCCAGATTTTGGACCACATTCTATAGAGCAAGGTAGAGTCTCATCATCAGCAATCCTGACATTTTGGTCCAGATGATTCTCTGTTCTACAGGGTTGCCCTGTGCATTGTAGGATGCTTAGTAACATCCCTGGCACAATTCCTGACACATAATAGAAATCAGGTGGATATTTGTTCCTTTCTTTTTACATCTTCTGCTTAGACTTGGGAGTTGTCAGGAAGTTTAGACTGAAGGTCACCTCTAGGATGATAATATCCTCTAAAACAAGAGTGAGCAAACTACCACTCATAGGTCAAATCTAACCTACCACCTAATTTTGCAAATAAAGTTGTGTTGGAACACATCCACAACCATTAGTTTATCAATTTTCTTTGGCTATTTTTGCACTAAAACAGCAGCATTGAGTAATTCCAGCAAAAACGGTGCCACCTACAAAAATCTAAAATATTTACTACATGGTCCTTAGCAGAAAAAGTTTGCCAAGACCTGTTCTTGATACCTGAAAATCCTGGAGCTTTAGCTTTTTGGACCTATAGAAGCAAAGTTTCATAGCAGTCTTCCGGGTGTAATTCAATAGATGCTATATCAAGAACATTTCCTTTGGGAAATGGAAACTTTCCCAAAGAGAGTGGTTCGATTCTTTCCATTTTTCAATGAGCCATTGGTTTCTACAACACAGGCATTAGGGAGCCTCTTCAGAAACAGTGGAAATAAGAATAAACCTTAGGTGCCAGAGAGCACTGGATAGGTTTCCCTTTAAAAAAATCTTTTTTTTCCAACCACAGACAATTTACCTTCCTAATTATAATTGACAAGAGTCAGTCACAGGAGAAAAATGTATCTCCCATGGCTGCCAACTTTACTTAACCTAGTATGTTTGTGCTGGTAACTGATGATTTGCATTTGTGCAAGGTCTCATAGGAGCCAGACTGCTTTTAAAGATAGACTCAGAGGATTTTGATGGACAGCACATAGGCAGGGATTTTTCTGAGTAAAATGAATAATGTTTGTTCATGAAGGAAGGTTTGGGGAAGTTATATGGGTAAGCTGCACTTTGTTGCTACCTGTAGAAGTGAATATGGTATGTGTAGCTTAAAGTACTGTCTCATTGTACTGTGAGTGATCATCATAGGTGACCTTTATTATAGCTGCTTCACACATTCTCATGCTTACTTTGAGGCAATAACGTGTGTTAGAACCGTCTAGATCACATCTCTGAATCTCAAGCACTATTTGGACCAAATACTTCTTTATTATGGGGTCTAAACTGTTCAATGTAGGGTATCTGGCAGCATCCCTGGCCTTTATCCACTACATGCCAATATTAATCCTTTCCCCAGTAGTGGCAATCAAAATTATCTCTGACATGGTCAAATATTCTTTGGGTGTCAAAATCACTCCTGGTTGAGAATTATTGACCTATGTTATACCACAAGAAGAAATAACTCCACGATCTCAGTAGCTTAATATACCAAATGTTTATTTCTTGCTGACATAAATTAAACTGCACATCTTTCCAGGGCAATTGTACTCTATGTGGTGGCTCCGTATTCTAAGTTACTTTGATCTTATGGTATTTTCGACCAACACGTGCATCATGGAGAGTAAAGGGAGAGTATAGAATTGAATACAAGCTCTTAAATATTTGTGCCCAGAAGTGATATTTCCCACTTCTGTTCACATTTCATTGATAAAAGCAATGCATGTGGTCATGCCTACCTTTAAGAGGGTGAGAATTAAGATCTTCCTCTAAGATTTCCCTCCAAGTAAAATCTCCCTCCAAGAACATTCAGCTGTCAAGCACAATTATTATCTGTTAATCTCCACCTTCTTCAATGAATATTTGCTAATACTGAGAACTATCATATTATATCAAAGGTGGAGAGGCAGGATAGTAATGTAGTTGAGAGAATGGATGCTGGAACCACTGTACTTGGGGGTGAACTGAGTTTTACAGATTTACATCTGTGATCTTAAATGAGTTAGGTAACCTCACTGTGCATGAGTTTCCTCATCTATAAAACAAGGAAAAATAGAAGTACTTAACACAGAGGGGGTTACAAGGATGAAATGTGTTAGCATTTTAACACCTTAGAAAAATGCCTGGAACATGCAATACAATGGTACTAAATTCATACCTTTCAGTAGTTACCCTGAATGTAAATGGGCTAAATGCCCCAATCAAAAGACACAGGCTATCAGACTGGATTAAAAAACAAGACCCATCCATATGCTATCTGCAGGAGACTCATTTTAGACCCAAAGACCCCCACATTGAAAGTGAGGGGGTGGAAAACAATTTACCATGCTAATGGACACCAAAAGAAAGCTGGGGTGACAATCCTTCTATCAGACAAATTAGATTTTAAAACAAAGACTGTAATAAGAGATGAAGAAGGACACTATATCCTACTTAAAGGGTCTATCCAACAAGAATATCTAACAATTGTAAATATCTATGCCCCTAAAGTGGGAGCAGCCAATTTTATAAGGCAATTAATAGCAAAAGTGAAGAAACACATAGACAACAATACAATAATCGTGGGGGACTTTACCACCCCCCTGACTGAAATGGACAGATCATCTAAGCAAAAGATCAACAAGGAAATAAAGACTTTAAAGGACACACTGGACCAAATGGACTTCACAGACATATTCAGAATATTCCATCCCAAAGCAACGGAATACACATTCTTCTCTAGTGCCCATGGAACATTCTCCAGAATTGATCACATCCTAGGTCACAAATCAGGTCTCAACCAGTACCAAAAGATTGGGATTATTCCCTGCATATTTTCAGATCACAATGCTTTGAAACTAGAACTCAATCACAAGAGGAAAGTCGGAAAGAACTCAAATACATGGAGGCTAAAGAGCATCCTACTAAAGAATGAATGGGTCAACCAGGAAATTAAAGAAGAATTAAAATATTCATGGAAACCAATGAAAATGAAAACACAACTGTTCAAAATCTTTGAGATACACCAAAGGCAGTCCTGAGAGGAAAGTATATAGCAATACAAGCCTTTCTCAAGAAACGAGAAAGATCTCAAATACACAACCTAACCCTACACCTGAAGGAGCCGGAGAAAGAACAGCAAATAAAGCCTAAATTCAGCAGGAGAAGAGAAATAATAAAGATCAGAGCAGAAATCAATGAACTAGAAACCAAAAGAACAGTAGAACAGATCAACGAAACTAGGAGCTGGTTCTTTGAAAGAATTAACAAGATTGATAAACCCCTGGCCAGACTTATCAAAAAGAAAAGAGAAATGACCCTAATCAACAAAATCATGAATGAAAGAGGAGAGATCACAACCACCACCAAAGAAAAACAAACAATTATAAGAACATATTATGAGCAACTCTATGCCAACAAATTAGATAACCTGGAAGAAATGGGTGCATTCCTAGAGATGTATCAACTACCAAAATTGAACCAGGAAGAAATAGAAAACCTGAACAGACCTATAATCCCTAAGGAAATTGAAGCAGTCATCAAAAATCTCCCAAGAAACAAAAGCCCAGGGCCAGATGGCTTCCCAAGGGAACTCTATCAGACATTTAAAGAAGAATTACCTTTTCTCCTGAAACTGTTCCAAAAAATAGAAATGGAAGGAAAACTTCCAAACTCATTTCATGAGGCCACCATTACCTTGATCCCAAAACCAGACAAAGACCCCATCAAAAAGCAGAACTACAGACCAATAGTCTTGATCAACATGGATGCAAAAATTCTCACCAAAATACTAGCCAATAGGATCCAACAGTACATTAAAAGGATTATTCACCACGACCAAGAGGGATTTATCCCTGGGCTGCAAGTCTGGTTCAACATCCGCAAATCAATCAACGTGATACAATACATTAAAAAAGAAAGAGCAAGAATCATATGATCCTCTCAATAGATGCAGAAAAAGCATTTGACAAAGTACAGCATCCTTTCTTGATCAAAACTCTTCAGAGTATAGGGATAGAGGGCACACACCTCAATATCCTAAAAGCCATCTATGAAAAACCTACAGCGAATATCATTCTCAATGGGGAAAAGCTGAGAGCTTTTCCCTAAGGTCGGGAACGCGGCAGGGATGTCCACTATCACCACTGCTATTCAACAGAGTATTAGAAGTCCTAGCCACAGCAATCAGACAACAAAAAGAAATCAAAGGCATCCAAATCAGCAAGGAGGAAGTGAAACTCTCACTCTTTGCAGATGATATGATACTGTATGTGGAAAACCCAAAAGACTCCACCCCAAAACTCCTAGAACTCATACAAGAATTCAGTCAAGTGGCAGGATATAAAATCACTGCACACAGAAATCAGTGGTATTCCTATACACCAACAACAAGGCAGAAGAGAGACAAATCAAGGAGTCGATCCCATTTACAATTGCACCCAAAACCATAAGATACCTAGGAATAAATGTAAGCAAAGAGGCAAAGGATCTGTACTCAGAAAACTATAAAATACTCATGAAAGAAATTGAAGAAGACACAAAAAAATGGAAAAACGTTCCATGCTCTTGGTTTGGAAGAACAAACACTGTGAAGATGTCAGTGCTACCTAGAGCAATCTACACATTCAATGCAATCCCCACCAAAATACCACCCACTTTTTTGAAAGAAATGGAACAAATAATCCTAAAATTTGTATGGAACCAGAAGAGACCCCGAATAGCCAGAGGAATATTAAAAAAGAAAAGCAAAGCTGTCGGCATCACAATTCCGGACTTCCAGCTCTATTACAAAGCTGTCATCCTCAAGACAGTATGGTACTGGCACAAAAACAGACACATAGATCAATGGAACAGAATCGAGAGCCCACAAATGGACCCTCAACTCTATGGTCAACTCATCTTTGACAAAGTAGGAAAGAATGTCCAGTGGAAAAAAGACAGTCTGTTCAACAAATGGTGTTGGGAAAATTGGACAGCCACATGCAGAAGAATGAAACAGGACCCTTTCCTTACACCACACACAAAAATAGACTCCAAATGGTTGAAAGACCTAAATGTGAGACAGGAGTCCATCCAAATCCTAAAGGAGAACACAGGCAGCAACCTCTTCGACCTCAGCTGCAGCAATCTCTTCCTAGAAACATCACCAAAGGCAAGGAAAGCAAGCACAAAAATGAACTATTGGGATTTCATCAAGACAGAAAGCTTTTGCACAGCAAAAGAAACAGTCCACAAAACCAAAAGACAACCGACAGAATGGGAGAAAATATTTGCAAATGACATATCAGATAAAGGGCTAGTATCCATAATCTATAAAGAAGTTATCAAACTCAACACCCAAAGAACAAATGATCCAATCAAGAAATGGGCAGAAGACATGAACAGACATTTTTCCAAAGAAGACATCCAAATGGCCAACAGGCACATGAAAAAGTGTGCAACATCGCTCGGCATCAGGGAAATCCAAATCAAAACCTCAATGAGATACCACCTCACACCCGTCAGAATGGCTAAAATAAACAAATCAGGAAACGACAGATGTTGGTGGGGTTGCAGAGAAAGGGGAACCCTCCTACACTGTTGGTGGGAATGCAAGCTGGTGCAACCCCTCTGGAAAACAGTATGGAGGTTCCTCAAACAGTTGAAAATAGAGCTACCATACGATCCAGCAATTGCACTACTGGGTATTTACCACAAAGATACAAATGTAGGGATCCGAAGGGGTACGTGCACCCCAATGTTTATAGCAGCAATGTCCACAATAACCAAACTGTGGAAAGAGCCAAAATGTCCATTGACAGATGAATGGCTAAAGAAGAAGTGGTATATATACACAATGGAATATTATGCAGCCATCAAAAGGAATGAGATCTTGCCATTTGCAACAACGTGGATGGAACTGGAGGGTGTTATGCTGAGTGAAATAAGTCAATCAGAGAAAGACATGTATCATATGACCTCACTGATATGAGGAATTCTTAATCTCAGGAAACATACTGAGTGTTGCTGAGTGGTGGGGTGTGGGAGGGATGGGGTGGCTGGGTGATAGACATTGGGGAGGGTATGTGCTATGGTGAGCGCTGTGAATTGTGCAAGACTGTTGAATCACAAATCTGTACTTCTGAAACAAATAATGCAAGATATGTTAAGAAAAAAGAAAAAGAAAAAGATAGCAGGAGGGGAAGAACGAAGGGGAGTAAGTCAGAGGGGGAGACGAACCATGAGAGACGATGGACTCTGACAAGCAAACTGAGGGTTCTTATAGGGGAGGAGGGTGGGGGAATGGCTTAGCCTGGTGATGGGTATTAAAGAGGGCACATTCTGCGTGGAGCACTGGGTGTTATGCACAAACAATGAATCATGGAACACTACATCAAAAACTAATGATGTCATGTATGGTGATTAACATAATAAAAAAAAGAACAGAATGAGAAAAAAAAAAAGAAAAGAAAAATGCCTTGGAACATGATAAGCACTTTGTAAATATGTTTAAATCAAAATAAATAAGATTCAGAGAGAAAAACTATACATTTTTTTAAATAAAAAGTATTGAGAGCCTGAAAAAAGTATGCAATGTCATGTGTCATGTGTATTCAGAGGATTTTATCAACTCTCAAACGGGCACCTCCACACCTGTACATAAAAATATATTGCAAAAACAAAAATGTCCAGAAAGGCATGCTTTCCAGCTTCAGCTTGGAGGTGCTTACCACGTTCACGGAAGTAAATCAATAAATGTTACAAAATGTTTTAAAGTATATTTTAAAATTTAATGTAAGCAAAATAAGATAGAAATATACTTGCTCTCTGTTCATCCAGACCATGTTACAACTGTTAAATGTTGCCTATAGATAAAAGTAGTCTTCTCTTGCGTATCAGAACTTTACTAGAATCTTTCCTTTAAAAAACTATTCCATACTATTTAAAATATCCACCTATTTCAAATATCATGAAAGTACTAAGTGCCTAACTCTTCTGTCTATAGCAGCATTTGTTTAGCGTTTCCTTTCCTGCAAACTCACTCATGTTCTATCACCATTCACAGGGCACCACCCCTCATCACCACCATTTACCACCACGGGGAGGTTACAGATCCAGCACCATTGATAGAAAATAACCGTGTTCCAACACATTTTTCTCTTGTGGCTTTTGTAGTTCCTTTGAAGGCATTTAAGGAGCTGTTAACAATCTAACTGCATAAAAACAGATGTTGTTCCATGAGCACTTTATTTGTGACTCGATTTCCCGAATTTCCCAGTTTCTTCTGTTTTCCCACCTCCAGATCATTCAACATACTCAGACCTTGGCTTTTCTCTTCTCTGTCATTTTAACTTTAAGTCACCACTTCAGCAGAATTCCGATCTGGTCTTTTTGATCCTGACTCCTTTTGTCCCTTGCCTCTTTGATTGTTCTAATCACGGAAAACTTCAGGTGAACAAATTTCCTATCATCACTCAACTTCCAAGTATTTTATTAACATGGGTCTGCTGGAGCTTAGAAGAGAGGATTCAGAAAGAGTAAGTAATTTATCTCATTAGATCATGTTTTTCAAAGTGTGTATCAGGAAATACTTGTATCAGAACCATGCAAAGGGCTTAAATACATGTTCCTAAGATTCAGCCCAGACCTGGTGACTCAGAAATCTCTGGAGATGAAGCTGGAAATCTGTATTATTAACAACCCTCCAGCCGATTTTTGTACCCATACCACATAACTATAGCTAAATTCCTATAAGAAGCTATCTTATAATAGAATTCTACTACATATCTAAAATTCATTCGTAGAATAAGTAAAATGAGCAGAAGAAATTGCTTGAAGTGTTTGCCATCATGCACATGAAATCATTATACAGTCCCTTTAAAAATTACATGCATGTGTCTTTAAAATGATTAATCAAAGTTAGGTCATGATTTGGCCTGTTCAATTCTTTTACTAAGTTTAGAAACATTGTCAGTAGAAAAATATTACATGAATATACTTAGAGAAAAGAATATCAATAATGTGTCTGTAATTGTATGCATGAAGTTTTTAGTATATTTCCCCCTTCCTTGTGGCTTTATCTTCACAAAAATTTCAGAAACATTTTAAATAATAGATTATAGGCTTTTGGAGAGCAAAGGCAGTGCTTCCTTCCATCTCTAAAATATCCTGGTATGATGAAATGTCCTGAATTCTCTTTAAACATTAATGGTGATAAGCAGACTCTTCTAGACAGTCCTAGGCCAGACCATTTTTACAAGAATTTCCTCTTGAAATGATCATCTATAACCTATTTATATACTAGTATAATTGACAAGGAAAGACATGAGTCTAATGTCAAACTTTGTATTTTATGTTGGGACTGAGATTCGCTTCTCTTTTGATCATTAAGGCCCCTGGTTTTAGAATAGTGATCAACATAAATACTTTAGAATAGAAATAATCAGTAGTTTCAAGGTCAGCTTGACAAAGTAAATTTGTACAAAGTTATAAGCTTATGACCTTTCCCTTTATGCTATACGCTATGAAGATAACATTTTCCAGACTCAACCTTCCTTTATGTCAGTGTAACAATCCCAGCCCCATAAGAGGCAGCGACATTATTAGAAGTAAGAAAATGAGACTCTAAATAAAACCTTTCCTCAGAATTTGAAGACATTTGCCCTTGGACATCTCACTTGGATTTTATCTTCTTAACAGTTCTGTCCCCTTGTGGTGTACAATATCATTTATCTCTCTGAAAACCATCTGAGAGATTTAGGTGGCACTAACATCTTAACACCAAGGATTTTACTTAGATCATCATGGTTCTTTCACCAATACCCAGTATCAATAGATGAGATGTAGCCTAAAAGCACATTAATCATAGATATCAAATAGGAAAAGGTGAAGGAGAAGACTGTTTTGCAAAAGAAAATAGGCAAATGTTCCAAGACAAAAAAAAAAAAAATGTAGTTACAACAGAATTTTCGATTATCTGTGCAGCAGACTTTTCTCCTTTCTAGACATGAGAAAGGTGTAGGAAGTAAGAGATTTCTTTTTTGTTTTTTTGTTTTTTTAAAGATTTTATTTATTTATTTGAGAGAGAGAATGAGATAGAGAGAGAGAGAGCATGAGAGGGGGAGGTTCAGGGGGAGAAGCAGACTCCCCACTGAGCGGGGAGCCCAATGCGGGACTCGATCCCGGGACTCCAGGATCATGACCTGAGCCGAAGGCAGTCACTCAACCAGCTGAGCCACCCAGGCGCCCGAGATTTCTTTTTTGGACAGAAAATCATGATCTGAGTATTTCCTTAATATTTAAGGGTCCTATCCCTTCCAAATTTATCACTTCATACTTACCAGCAGCTACCAGAATGTGCAAGCATGATTTATAATAGTGACTGGTACACAATAAAAACCCAATAAATGTTAGTTTCCTAGCATACTGTTAGTGTTGTCAAAGATTCTACCTTTCAAGAATAAAAAGAGCCATGGCAGTTTTGAAATGGAATTAACATCAGATGTATACTTTTAATCTAAACATGTAACAAAATTTACCTGATATCTAATTGCCTGCCATTTAAGTACACACACACACACACACACACACACACACACACACACACACACACACATACCAATATACCAATTTGGGTCAGCTGTCTGAAAAGTAGAATTAATAATTATGGAATGTGCTTGATACAACAATATAATACTTGTTTTGTATCTAAATGTAGCATCATAGTTAAGTGTAAGCTTAAAATTTCCACCATTATTTTTATTAAAACATTATATCCCAATATCCCTCTTTAAAATCTAAGTACACTGGGTAGAATGCACTGTGTTTTCTCAGAGAGGCCTATTAGAGGAAGCTGAAAACTAGGGCAGTTTAATTTACTATAGTGTCTACTTCAGTGTATCTATCTATCCAACTATCTCACTACCTTGGTTGGGTTCTTCATCTCTTCTTACCAAGATTTCTGCAATGATCTCCAGTCTTTCATTTCATTTGTCTTTTCTCTACGTTGCTACCATATGATCTCTACTGCTTAAAATCTTTTGTGGTTTCCCGAAGTCTTTATTAAGAATTCCCAGCTTTTTAATGTCCTATAGAAGATGTTGAATAGCGGCACCTGGGTGGCTCAGATGGTTAAGGCTCTGCCTTTGGCTCAGGTCATGATCTCTGGGTCCTGGGACTGAACCCCACATCAGACTCCTGGCTCAGTGGTGAGTTGCCTTCTCCCTCTCCCCCTGCTCATGCTCTCTCTCTCTCTCTGTATCTCTCTGTCTCAAATGAATAATAAAAAAAAAATCTTTAAAAAAAAAAAAGGTGTTGTATAATCTGATCCATGACCAATTCAGTAGCCACATTGCTCAATCCCACACAGCCCATGTGCACACAAACACACATTCCATATCTTGGTCAGTCATACCAAGCTTTTTTTTTTTTTTTTTTTTGCTAAACACACTGTGCCTTTTTGTGTCTGTATACTATTTTTTATGAATTATACTATTTATTATGAATTCGCCTATGCCTGGAAACTACTAATTCCTCTCATCTGTTTGCTGCATGTAACTCATCATCATTTGCCACTAAACAAGCAGCACTTGGAAATTTGTCCTGACGTAAACAGGATGAATTAGATGCCTTTCATCAGCAATCCTCCCAGCCTATACTTACCCCTTCACAGCCTTTATCACATTATACTGAAAGCTTTGGCGGCCTTGTCTCTCTTCTACTAGATTGTGGGGCTTAGGAAGGCGGGGAATTAATGCTGTTGTGTTGGTGGTGTCTCCAGTGGTTAGAGTAATGCCATCTACCTAATAGAAACTCAGTGAATGCTTATAGAATGTGTGAACACGAAAGTGTTCGATTCTTAGAGGAAGGAAAATGGCGGGGGAGGGGAAGGGACGCTATGAAGATAACTGCTGAATTTGCAAAGGCAGTGTCCTTTCTTTCTCCTCAGGGCAATGTAGGTAGCATGATAAATGTCTTAGTGCTGTGGGAGTAACCAGCCTCACATTTATGGTGACTATCAGATCAAGGCTCTCGAGTCACACATGAATTTGTAATCTACTTCTCTTTCAAACCTTTCTTTTCTGTTCAAGTGGTATCATAGATCCTCCACCACTCACAGTAGCCATGTGTCCCTTTGCCTAATGATAATTATCACTATGTCCTGATAATGGATATCATGTGATTAGTTTGTTAACCTTTCATTTCTGAAATTGTTTCTGTGGAATACTGGCTGTGATGTTTATAATAATTACAGTTAAAAAGGAAAAGAATGGGGGATTTTATGATCAAATATATTTAAATAGTGTTGAGTTAAACAGAATTAAACATGTTACATTAGTGAGGGATTTTGCACTTATTGCTATGCTGCTGTGCATGGTGAATCTATAAAAATAAGAAAGATGATAGTGATTCCCAAATTTATCTGACCAAGAAATTTTTGTTTTTTCCCCCAGAGTAAATCTAGCAACAGTAGGTTCTGTGGACATATTATAGAACATTCTGGAAGAATGCTCTCAGCAATGGATCAATGAGAAGGATAGAAATGAAAGAACCCACTTCAACTAAACATGCTCTTTTCTAACAAAATATAGCTTGATTTAAAGCAATTCTATAAACACTAATTATAATGCATTATGTTTATATATGCCTAGAAGAGAATATCCATTGAGCAAGAAAAAAGGATATATTTTGCCATCGAAGCCTCAAATTAGTGCTTTATCTTCAATTTTTTGCTTTTTCATTCATCCAGTTTCGTTATTTACCTTTTATGTTTATGTACTGAATATTTGTTTTCCATCTCTGCAAAGAAAATCTGTTTTAAGCTAGCAGCTTATCATGTCTGAACCTGTCCCTCTTGCCTTGCTCTCTTGGTAAGGGAGGAAAAATTTAGAGTAGAAGTCAGAGGACCTAGGTGAATCTCAGTTCTACTTCTTTCTAATTTTGTGATATAGGCATGTAAACCTTTTATGAGCTTAAGGGTTTTTTGTTCTGTTTTGTTTTTAATGAATCAGGGTATCACTGACTCATCAGGTTTTGGTGAGGATAAACCAAGGCATGATATAATGATGTGGTAATATACTTAACGCCTAGAATATTTGGGGCACTTAAAAGTCATTTAGTCCATCAGTCATTTAATTATCCATCAATTCAGCAACCTGTAAGTACAGCTCTCCCCAATAGCTTATTCTTCCCAACCTTCTCCTCAACTAGTCTTGGGTCCAAAGAGATCCTGCCATGTCCACACATCTTTCTGCAATGATGATCAAAAGCCATCTTAGATATGCTTCAACGAGCATTGATTTCTCACTATCACAGTTCACACCGTCACTTCTAATAAATGCTTCTTTTCCATCAAATGGATTTCATAGACAAACTCAGTTCTATAATCTGGCTATCTATGAAGTTTTACTATTTCTAGAGACTTTGTGTATTTGCATATTTTCACATTAGCCAGAATTTAGCTTTTACTGATTCTTACTGCAACTAATAGATTTGACCAGAAGGTACAATTGAAATGTTTTTTAAACAGTCTTCCACTCAAGTTGAAATACACAGTCAAGAAGGGAAGGAATCAGGAAAATTGAGAGAAAAATGAGAGATGGAAGGAATGAAAATAAGAGAGCTATACTGAGAAGCACAAAAGGACAAGTGAATTATAATACCACAGAAACAACCCCATTTGACTGGTTGTTTTTCTGAAAATGCATCATTTCAACCCTCTGTGCTTTTTCATACTTGGTATGTGTTGTGCTCAATTCCTTGATCATTCTGCAAGCCATACTAAATCATGTACAGATTTCAAATTTATGCATCTTCTGTATAGTTAATCACATTTTTAATACTTTGGCTTTGTATAATTATTTTAATAGGTATATGAAAATATAGACCTATCAAAGATGATAGCTTTATAGGCTGGTTAATATCTTAAATTGAATGTTGTGTCATATTGAATTTGGAGAATTTCTGAACTTGGAGAAAAAATCAAGTTTCCATGGCTAAATGAATATACTGGCTACCTGAGTTTGGAAATATTACAGCCTACTGGAGTTTATTGTCTTGGGGGTTATCGCAGGCACAGTGGAAAAAGAAACAAGTAGTCCCTTATAAAGTAAACCACAGCAACTTTCTTGCTGAAAGTGGTTAGAATACCAGCTGGAAGAAATTTAGAATGATATGGAATTCATGTTACCTTTATTATTGTAACACATTGTAAACTGCATTTCCATGGAAACAAGGTGAAAAAAATAACAGGGAATTTGATGGGGTTGAGAACAAGGGTATAAAGAAGGAAGCTTTCCTTCATGCATGTCCTGCATGAAGCCTGTAGCAGAAGCCATATGGGGCCAAAAGTCCAGTCCTACATGCAGCAAATCACTAAAACCTTGTGTCTAGTACTGTCCCTGCTATAAGATCCCATCAGTACTATATCCACCAAGTCTTACGTCCTTGTGACTTATGCCAAAAATACACACTGCTTTTTTTATTTATTATATCCTAAATTCCTCAATTCTTATTCCCATATTACTTCTTAAATTCCCTTTATTAACCAAACCTTTCCTCCCCTCCCAAACTCTTATGTTGGAATAATTGTAGCCAATAATCATATAATCCTTTTTATCTTCATCCTTTTCTTCAAAGTTTCCCTCCATCTTGATGTAACTTAAACCTAGAGTTTCCTAAGGACACCACTTTCCTTCCATTAAGTTAAGTTGGGATTTTTTTTTCTTACACTCTTATTTATCTAAAGACCTAGAAGAAAAGTCAGAGTTCCCCAAGTTCCCAGTTGCTGTTTCCAGACAGCTAAATACTCTCACCTGAGCAAAAACCTTATTCCTTTGAGGCTCATTTAGCTATAACCTACTTGCCCTCTTAATGATCTGCAGACCTGCTCACCACCAAGCCTGCCCCTCATTTACTGAACATGTTAGCATTTCATTCATAGTATTATATCCTCTGCAACTTCTGTCATCATTCCAGGTTTATTTGATGGGAATCTGACACCTGGCATTGAGCTCCAAATGCCCTGTCCAGCTGCATTTTCCTCCATCCCAATATACTTTAAAGGTCCTTTCCCAGCACAGGTAACCACCTGAAGTCACGAAGTCACTTAGTCCTTAACCACAACCTTCTGTCCTCTGAGTTGCCCAACCAGCCCAAAGCAACAATTGTTAAATTCATCAAGTTTACTTGACATTTTCTCTCTATTCTTTGACTTTCTCTTGTATATTCTTCCCTTTTTCCCAGCTTAGAATCTATGACTCAAAATTATAGTCATCCCACTGTAGTTTCATTTACTCTGCCACTTATTTCTTTGAACCTGTTTTTCAAAACCTTACCCTCAAATGAAGCCTAGTCATCAACAGTCTCACATGCATCTATGAACTCAGGCAAGGCAATAGAAAATTACAAAACCAGATTGGTGTCATTAATAATTTAAGATTTTCTGCCTCAAACTCTAAAAATCACATAAAACTGCTTCAAAAATTATGACAAATTCATGTTCCTACACATTACTGTGATATCCTTCCCATTTCATTTTGACTAAACGAGAACCTCTCATCTTCCCAGATCCACAAACCTGTCTTCTTTAGGACGCCATACGTTCTTCCCTTCCTGTTTCTCTGGGAGGAGTTTCCCTCCACCTGTGAGAGTATAATCCTATATATCCCCTTAAGGAAAGGCAATCAGACTGATCCCATTGGCAGGCTGAAGCAAAGAGACAGATTCAGCCTGGATTTTGAGACTTGAGCATATAAATAACAATAGAAAACCGTGGAATGCTTGCAAAGTAGAAAGTGAAGCAATGGCATTGGTTGATTCCAAAAAGAAGATTAATCAGAGTGGAGAAAAAAAGACAGAAGAAAAATCAGAAAAGTTAAAGCCAAGTTTTTCAAGAAGGAAGTAAGTAAATCCCAGTACTCTGGTGACTATGAGAACTGAAATGTGCCCACTGGATTTTGCAGTAAGTAGTTCTTTGGTAATTTCAGCAAAGAGTTTGTGTGTGGTGTCACAACCTGCTTTTGGTAGGTGGATAAGTAGATTAAAATATTGATAATAACATATATAAGGAATTTTTTCAGTAAGTGTAGTTGCAAAAAGGAGAACGAGGTGGGAAGGTAACTTGAAGGAATGTGAGCATGAATGAGTATTTTTGTTCCTTTTCTTTATAAGGTAAGTGACTTGAGGATATGTGAATGTCAATGGGAAGAAGACAGTAAAGAGGGAAAGTTTGGGAATAATTGGAAAAATTGGGGTTTTGAAGAAACATTATCCCTGAAGGGGCAAAGAGGCATATGAGAGAAGAATTACCTTAGAGTAGTGGTCTCTAGAGAAGCAGTTTCAGCATCACCTGGGTCTTCTTAAAAACAAACTCTCAGGTCCCATCCCCAAGACCTACTAATTCAGAATTGCTTGGTGTAGGGCCAATAAGTCAGTGTTCTACCAAGGCATCAGGTATCTTCTGATGCACATTAGGTTTGAGAACCATTGGATTAGGAAAATGAAACTATGTCTTCATTGTCATAGAAGGAAGGAGAAAAAGTAAAATGCAGGTAAGTTAAAGATGTTGAAACCCAGGCAAATGGGGGTGGGGGGAGTCAGGGGGTGCAGATTTCCAGTTATGGAGTGAATGGACCATTAGGATGTGGTGCCCAACATGTGCTGTATATTTGAGAGTTGTTAAAAGAGTAGATCATAAAAGTTCTTATCCCAAGGAAAAAAATTTCTGTAACTATGTATGGTAATGGATGTTAACTGGATTTACTGTGATCATTTCACAATGTATGCAGCTGTTGAAATGCTATGTTGTACACTTGATATGATGATGAATGTTGTTTGTGTTACATACATGAGTAAAATGAGTAACAACATTATCTGCTCAGAATGAAGAGGGTAGCATTGGAGCTTTAAAAATACTGGAAAAGGTTTATAATTGCTATTTTGGGAAAAGGTCTAATTGTGAACATATGGTAGAATTCTGAGTTGTATCCTCATATGAATCTCTACTGCAGGTGATTGCTATAAGCATGATTATTTTCCCAGGTATTCAAGGAGTGTGAGCGTAGGAGAAGAGAAGGTAAGTGGATTCCAAGCTGAAAATTGATACTGAGTTGAAAATTTTGTAAGGTGTATCTGAGTGAAGCACAGTAGGTTTAAAATCTGGGAATATTGTCAAGAGAGTAAAGTGATGGACTCCTAATTTTAGCCTGGTTGGAGAAAAATAAATATAAAAGGATCCTAACAGACTGAGAGAAAATAGGAAGATCCTCTGCCGATTCTTCAAATTGTTTTTGCTATTGAGTTATATGTGTGTTTTTTATATTTTCTGGATATTTACCCCTTATTAAACATATGACTTGTAAATATTTTCTCCCATTTAGTAGGCTGCCTTTTCATTTTGTTGATAGTTTTCCTTGCTGTTCAGAAGCTTTTTAGTTTGATATAGTCACACTTGTTTATTTTTGCTTTTATGGCTTATGTTTGGTGTTAGAGGTAAAAAAAAAAAAAATCATCACCAAGACTGGTTTCAAGGAGCTTAGCACCTACGTTTTCTTTTAGGAGTTTTATGGTTTCTGGCTTTATGTTCAAGTCTTTAATCCATTTTGGGTTTTTGTGTATGGTGTAAGATACTGGCCCAGTTTTGTTCTTCTACATATGGCTGACCAGTTTATCCAGCATCATTTGGTGAAGAGACTGTCCTTACCCCATCAGGTATTCTTGGTTCCTTGGTCATAAGTTAAATGACAGTGTATGTGTGGCCTTATTTCTGGGTTCTCTATTATGTTCCGTTAATATCTATGTATCTGTTTTTATGCCAATACCATACTATTTTGATTAGTATAGCTTTATACTCTAGTTTGAAATCAGAGCATGATTGCCTCCAGCTGTGTTCTTTCTCCAGCTTGCTTTGGCTATTCAGGGTCTTTTGTGATTCTATGCATATTTTGGGATTGGTGTATTCCTGTGAAAAATGCCTTTGAAATTTTGATAGGGATTGCATTAAATCTGTAGATTACTGTTACAATGCCCATTCTATCTGAAGCATTCTCCCATTCCGCGAGTACAGAATATCTTTCCATACTTGTATCTTCAATTTCTTTCATAAATGTCTTACAGTTTTCACTATACAGGTCTTTCACCTGCATGGTGATATGTCATACATCAATTATACCTCATTAAAAAAGGGGAGACTGATGTACAAAGTAGAGTAGAAACAACAAAGTACTGGAAAGACCAGAGGTAGTAGTAAATGAAATATATTGCAAAGAAAATGGTGTCTTTGGGTTAGAGGCAGGTTTTAATGATAATGCACTTTTAGTCAAAAGTTGAAAATATATGGGATGGTATTTGCCATGGAATGGGGTCCCAAAGGGTCACAGCGGAAATATTTGGAAAGAAAGGGAGCAGTATAAATTCAGGTGAGAAGAAAGAAGCATAGAGGAATTGTGAGACAAGAGGAGACAGATGTGTAAAGAAATTTACAGTGAGAGACATGAACAAGGAAATGAACCAGATGGAATTGTGGAAAACATTAATCAGTATGACCAATTGATCATAAGAATGAAATGGTCAAATTTCCAAATGGAGCCTTTGATTCCTGGAGTGGATTGAAATATTTTCTTTTTTAGTAGTTTTCTTACATTTAATTCTTTTTGGGTTTTAAGTTTCTGACTCATTTTCTTCCATATAATACTGCCCTTGTTTGACATAGCCTTCTTGAATTTTTAAATTATGTCTCCTGCACTGATAGAGTTGTCTGAAATCAAAATGGTCAACAATAAGCATTTCTCACTATCAGTATATACTGTAAAAGTTCTTATGAGCCTGAGGGGAGCTTAACAACAATCTTCTGGTTTAAAAAACTCTAGTTTTAAATTGCTTGCCTTTATATCTTGAGTTCATTTAAGTTAGCAATGACTACTTTTTAGCTGGGTTGTCAATTTATTCAATTGTATGTATTTTCAAATGCTTTGATAAAATTAATTCATACATCAGGGTGAGCACTGTATAATGTATAGAATGACCAAATCACTGTTGTACATCTAAAACTAATTTTTATGCTTCACTTAAAAACTACTTTATATAGAAAGTGGTAAATAAATTGAGAGAAGTATCTTGTTTATGGATAGAAAGACTCAATATCCTAAGGATGTTTTTTGACCTCCAATTAATCTATGATTATAAAGCAATTGAGATAACAATCCTACTAGAGTTTTCAAGTAAACTTGACAAGTTAATCCTAAAATGCATATAGAATTGTAAAGAGCAAAAAAATCAACACTTTTGACGAATAAGGAGAGACTTAGATTATTAGGCATTAATAGCTTGAAAAGTTTAAATTAATAAAAAAAGGTTCTCAGTACATAAATAGATAAAAAGCCTAATAAGAAATAGAGGAGTAAGATATGGGCATGAATGCTTGATAATTGATAGGATTTTGGCATATGACAAAAAATTCAAAAGAACATAAATGAAAGATTTTACAAGGGACTACGTTTAAAATTAGTATTTCTAGGGGCACTTGGGTGGCTCAGTTGGTTAAACATCTGCCTTCGGCTCAGGTCATGATCCCAGGGTCCTGGGATTGAGCTCCATGTCAGGCTCCCTACTCAGTGGGGAGTCTGCTTCTCCTTCTGCTCTGCCCCCCCCCGCCCTACTCATGTTTTCTCTCTCTCTCTCTCTCTCTCTCTCTCTCTCTCACTCACTCTCTCTCAAATGGATAAATTTTAAAAATCTTAAAAAAAAATTAGTATTTCTATAGGATAAAGAACACGAGAAATAAAGTGGACAGAGACAATATTAGCAAAACATGCAACTAACAAATGACTTGTAAACGGAATATATGTAACAGAAAGGAAAATGTAAATGATCCAGTCAGTAGAAACCAGTCACATAGGTAAATAAGTAAGTTACCTAGAAACAATGTTGAATTTCTTTTTTTTTTAAGATTTTTATTTATTGAGAGAGAGAGAGAATGGTAGAGAGAGAGCATGAGATGGAGGAAGGTCAGAGGGAGAAGCAGACTCCCTGCTGAGCAGGGAGCCTGACGCGGGACTCGATCCTGGGACCCCAGGATCATGACCTGAGCTGAAGGCAGTCGCTTAACCAACTGAGCCACCCAGGCACCCGAAACAACGTTGAATTTCTAAGAAAGAAATGGAAAGATACTCAATGTTTTTCTTAATCAGGAAATTGCATACTAAAATAATACCATTTCATATCCATGGTACTGTTAAAGTTAATGTTTGATTAAAAGTGTTAACAATAACAAGTGGAAATTGAGACTGTTCTACATTGCTGATGGGGGTATAAGTTGGTACTACCACTTTGGAGAACAATCGAACAAATCTCTACAAAAGGAATACATGAATATTCTATGATCAAGTAATTCTATTGCTTTCTGCTTTCCCTAGAGACCTTTTTGAGCATATGTCAGGGATATTTTTTGCAGTAATGTTTAAAGGCAAGGTGTTGTTGGTGATAGAACTTTTTCAGCAAGGGAATAAGTACACTATGATTTATTTATAATAGAATACTTTTTTTTCCTGCAATTAAAAAGTGTCAGCTTTATGTAAAAAACGTGGGGAAATTTAGAAATATAATTCTGGTGATAAAGCAAATTGCAAAATGACAGTAATGGTCATTTATACCAAGTTTTTATCATTTATACCAAGTTTTAAAATACATGCCTATGCAATAAAAGTATAAATATATATAGGATGATATATATAAATAAGAATAGTTATCTGTGGGAGGAAGGCTGGAAAATGGATTGGAGGGATGGGGCTTTGGCTTCATCTATAAAATACTGTTCCTTTAATATAAAGTGAGATTATAGATGAATAATGTGAAATAATAACTATTGGTGGGTAAATATGTAATATGTATGTGTGCTAGAACTGCTTGATAATAGAAAAAATCAGCACAATAAGAACCCTGAAATTTTAGTAAATATGTATCCCTCACCCAAGCTTATGCAAACTGACATATCTAAAGAATAAATAGCATCCCACTCAATGTTTACAATAGTACAATAGTTCTTAAATTCTTCTGCATACACCAGGGTGGAAGAGGTCAGGGAAGAGAGCAAAAGTGCATTGGTTAAGATACTGCATAGGCAACTTTGGAGATGTGCTTCATTCGCCTCAAGCCATGAACTCCTAGAGTTAGTAAGACAACTAATCAAGAATCAATAACTTGCAAAGAACTTCAAAATGGTGCCTGGTTTGGTAAACACTCGAAAAATGTTGGTTATTATTACTATTATTCTATGAGAGAGATCATAGAAGTAACCAGCTCTAAAAATCACTAAAAACAAGTCAACAATCACAATGTAGCTAAGAACTGAGGTTAGAAGACCAGCGGATATAAGCATTCCATATTTACATATCATTCTGTCTGAGTATCTCAGGCAAAGAATTCTGATGAACAGACCTGTGCCTTTATTATCTTGTAAATAACTGGAAGGAATAGGACCAAAGGCTTTGGTGTTTGCAAGGACTCAGAGCCAGCAGAGTGGTGGATGTCACTTTCATATTACGGTGTATATCATTCCTCCCCATACTGGCAAAGTGCAAGTATTTATATCCTTGGAAAATGAAAAAAAAAAAAAGTGTGAAGTTTGAAGCTTATTTTGGGGTTCAAATCAGGGTACAACTTTTTTTAACCAGGCTAATAATACAGAAAAATAACACTTAAAAAATCTGTGCTTCAGAAAATTAATCCCATAAAAATAATGCGACGACTGACTTTCCAGTGTTATTGTGAGGTTTATGGTAATATAAACATAAAGCCACAAACCCAGAGTCTGGCACTGCTGTAGGTAATATTACTTCCCTGTGTTAAACTATGGCTTACACAATATTTAATGTTTTGTTGCTTAATATCTTCCATTATTACAACTTAGCCATTTTTGTAAGAATTGCTTCTCACTCACAATCAACTTAAAATACATCCTTGTAGTACCAAAAAATAGAAATAGAAGGAAAACTTCCAAAATCATTTTATGAGGCCACCATTACCTTGAACCCAAAGCCAGATAAAGACCCCATCAAAAGGAGAATTACAGACCATTATCCTTGATGAACATGGATGTAAAAATTCTCACCAAAATACTAGCCAATAGCATCCAACAGTACATTAAAAGGATTATTCACCATGACCAAGTGGGATTTATCCCTGGGCTACAAGGTTGGTTCAACATCCGCAAATCAATCAACGTGATAAAATACATTAACAAAAGAAAGAACAAGAATCATATGATCCTCTCCATAGATGCAGAAAAAGCATTTGACAAAGTACAGCATCCTTTCTTGATCAAAACTCTTCAGAGTATAGGGATAGAGGGTACATACCTCAATAGCATAAAAGCCATCTATGAAAAACCCACAGGGAATATCATTCTCAACGGGGAAAAGCTGAGAGCTTTCCCCCTAAGGTCAGGAACACGGCAGGGATGTCCACTCTCACCACTGCTATTCAACATAGTATTAGAAGTCCTAGCCACAGCAGACAACAAAAAGAAATCAAAGGCATCCAAATCGGCAAAGAGGAAGTCAAACTCTCACTCTTTGCAGATGACATGATACTTTATGTGGAAAACCCAAAAGACTCCACCCCAAAACTCCTAGAACTCATACAGGAATTCAGTAAAGTGGCAGGATATAAAATCAATGCACAGAAATCAGTGGCATTCCTATACACCAACAACAAGACAGAAGAGAGAGAAATTAAGGAGTTGATCCCATTTACAATTGCACCCAAAACCATAAGATACCTAGGAATAAATCTAACCAAAGAGGCAAAGGATCTGTACTCAGAAAACTATAAAATACTCATGAAAGAAATTGAGGAAGACACAAAGAAATGGAAAAACGTTCCATGCTCATGGATTGGAAGAACAAACATTGTGAAGATGTCAAAGCTACCTAGAGCAATCTACACATTCAATGCAATCCCCATCAAAATACCATCCACTTTTTTCAAAGAAATGGAACAAATAATCCTAAAATTTGTATGGAACCAGAAGAGACCCAGAATAGCCAGAGGAATCTTGAAAAAGAAAAGCAAAGCTGGCGGCATCACAATTCCAGACTTCCAGCTCTATTACAAAGCTGTCATCATCAAGACAGTAGGGTACTGGCACAAAAACAGACACATAGATCAATGGAACAGAATCGAGAGCCCACAAATGGACCCTCAACTCTATGGTCAACTTATCTTTGACAAAGCAGGAAAGAATGTCCAATGGCAAAAAGACAGTCTCTTCAACAAATGGTGTTGGGAAAATTGGACAGCCACATGCAGAAGAATGAAACTGGACCATTTCCTTACACCACACACAAAAATAGACTCCAAATGGTTGAAAGACCTAAATGTGAGACAGGAGTCCATCCAAATCCTAAAGGAGAACAGCAGCAACCTCTTCGACCTCAGGCGCAGCAACTTCTTCCTAGAAACATCACCAAAGGCAAGGGAAGCCAGGGCAAAAATGAACTATTGGGATTTCATCAAGATAAAAAGCTTTTGCAGAGCAAAAGAAACAGTCCACAAAACCAAGACAACCGACAGAATGGGAGAAAATATTTGCAAATGACATATCAGATAAAGGGCTAATATCCAAAATCTATAAAGAACATATCAAATTCAACACCCAAAGAAGAAATAATCCAATCCAGAAATGGGCAGAAGACATGAACAGACATTTTTCCAAAGAAGACATCCAAATGGCCAACAGACACATGAAAAGTGCTCAACATCATTCGGCATCAGGGAAATCCAAATCAAAACCTCAATGAGATACCACCTCACACCCATCAGAATGGCTAAAATTAACAAGTCAGGAAATGACAGATGTTGGCGGTGATGCAGAGAAAGGGGAACCCTCCTATACTGTTGGTGGGAATGGAAGCTGGTGCAACCCCTCTGGAAAACAGCATGGAGGTTCCTCAAACAGTTGAAAATAGAGCTACGATATGATCCAGCAATTGCACTACTGGGTATTTACCCAAAGATACAAATGTAGGGATCCGAAGGGGTACCTGCACCCCAATGTTTAGAGCAGCAATGTCCACAATAGCCAAACTGTGGAAAGAGCCAAGATGTCCATCAACAGATGAATGGCTAAAGAATAAGTGGTATATATACACAATGGAATATTATGCAGCCATCAAAAGGAATGAGATCTTGCCATTTGCAACGACGTGGATGGAACCGGAGGGTGTTATGCTGAGTGAAATAAGTCAATCAGGGAAAGACATGCATCATATGACCTCACTGAAATGAGGAATTCTTAATCTCAGGAAACAAACTGAGGGTTGCTGGAGTAGGGGTGGGGTGGGAGGGATGCGGTGGCTGGTGATAGACATTGGGGAGGGTATGTGCTATGGTGAGTGCTGTGAATTGTGCAAGACTGTTGAATCACAGATCTGTACCTCTGAAACAATGCAATATATGTTAAGAAAAAGAAGAAGAAGATAGCACGAGGGGAAGAATGAAGGGGGGTAAATTGGAGGGAGAGACGAACCATGAGAGATGATGGACTCTGAAAAACAAACTGAGGGTTCTGGAGGGGAGGGATATGGGGGATGGGTTAGCCTGGTGATGGGTATTAAAGAGGGCACGTTTGCGTGGAGCACTGGCTGTTATGCACAAACAATGAATCATGGAACACTATATCAAAAACTAATGATGTAATGTATGGTGATTAACATAACAATAAAAAGATAACAATAAAAAATTAAAAAATATATATATATATCCTTGTAATTCAGTGTAGCTATACTTTTCCATGACACCATCTAGGAACTCCACATGTATTAAACATTTACTATGACTACTTCCTCAGTTCAAATTATTCAATATACATACACAAACACACACACACACACACACCCCACACACACATAGATGCACAGCAATTAGATTAACTGGAAGTTTTAAGAAAATGTAAATTCACTGATAAAACTACTACCCATGTAAACCTCTCAATACTTGAGAGAAAACATGGAATCCACCTGAGGGTATTTTTCCTTACCATGTATGGCAGCAAAGAAAACCGATGTCTGGCTGTTGCTCGCTCTCTAAACATCCCTTTCTATGCTTCTCATCTGTGTTTCTTCACTAGAGGCCAGTAAAGGGTGGATAAAAGGACCATGCCACGATTGGTGTCAATTTGCAGTTCAAGTTTCATTGCTTCTCTATCATGCCAATAGATCATTAATTGAGAAAATAAGTATATAGCCTCCTAATATGGTTCTCATTAAAAAGTAATGACTGTTTAATGTCAAGACATTTGCCAAGATGACAAAGTAGAAGAACCTTCATCCCCATGCAAAGTTCAACAATTAGCTACACATAGGCACGCTTGCATGCATGTATGCATTACTCTTGGGGAGCTTATGAGTCACTTAAACTTCAGCAACACAAAATTGTAAAACCTGGATCCATACATTCCAACGTAGGGAAGGAGTCTCCTTGATATTGCACTTGGCAATGATATTTTTGGTTATGACCCCAAACCTTAGCAACAAAAGCAAAAATAAATGATACTACATCAAACTCAAAAGCTTCTGTACAACAAAAGGCAACCTGTGGAATGGGAGAAAACATTTGCAAACCACATATCAGATAAGGGGTTAATATCCAAAATATATAAGTAACTCCTATAACTCAGTAGCAAAATAGCATTTTGATTGAAAAATGGGCAAAGGAACTGAATAGCCCGTTTTCAAAAGATCTATAAATGGTCAATAAGGCTATGAAAACATGCTCTACATCCCCAATCATTAGGGAAATGCAAATCAGAACAACAATTAGATATCACCTCACACCTGGTAGAATGTTATTTATAAAAAAGACTAGAGATAGCAAATGTTGCCAAGGATGTGGAGAAAAGGGAACCCTCGTGCACTGTTGGTAAAAATGTAAATTGATACAGTAACTATGGAAAAGCATGTGGAGTCTCCTAAAAGAGTTAAAAATAGAACTACCATATGATCCAGCAATCCCACTTCTGGGTATGGTACCCAAAGGAAATGAAATCACTATTTTGAAGAGATCTCTTTTTGCTGCATTATTCACAATAGCCAAGACACAGAAACAACCTAAGCATTGGTCTATGGATGAATAGATAAAGAAGATGATATGGGAGATATCTAGATATCTAGATAGATATAGATATTTATAAATATATCGCTCTGTATATCTCTATTATTCATCAATAAAAAAGAAAATCTTGCCATTTGTGACAACATGGATGGACCTTGAGGGCATTATGCTAAGTGTAGTAAGTTAGAGAAAAGACAACTACCATATGGTATCACATATATATGGAATCTAAAAACCCAGACTCATAGCAACAGTGGAATGGTCATTAACCAGGGGGGTGGGGGTATGGGGAGATGTTGTTCAAAGGGTATGAACTTTCAGCTGTGAGATGAATACATTCCAGGAATCTAAGGCACAGCGTGGTGACTACAGTTACAATATGGTATACTTGAGAGTTGCTATGGGAGTAGAACTTTACTGTTCTCACCATTAACAACAGCAGCAGTTAATTGAAGTGAAGGATGTGTTAACTACTTATTATTATAAACATTTCATATTATACACATGTATCAAGTCATCACATTGTATGCTTTAAACTTACATAATATTATGTCAATTATATCTCAAAGCTGGAATAAAAAAAAAGGAATGATCATATATTAGTAACTTAGCAAAGTAACAGCAGTTGCCTTCTCCTTACCCTTTTTACCTCTTCTCAGCCACCCCGTGTCATTGTGGAGGTGTAAATTCACAGAACGTGGCTTTAATATTGTGAATTTTAATAGGAATTTCAAACACAAGGAGTTGTGCTTTAGAGCTTTAAAATAAGTCATTTTAAATGTGATTTTTATTAAGAATAAAAATCACGAGGAATCAGCGAAGAACTAGGAAAAAGTGTTGCAGCCTAATCACATTTATTTTTTCTTTAATTTGAAGCTTTGAACTGTTACTTAAACTTTTGTTAAAAATAAATGCATACTGTAGGTAAATGTGTACACAGCACAGTGTTCTCAGGTGAACCTGTGTTCTGACAAATAATGATTAATTAGTTAATGGCTGTGGCTAATTTTAAGTTTAAAGTACAATTTTTTGAAAAACAGGTTCACTGGTAAACAGAAAATTATAAAATCTTAAACGTGGAAGGAACTTTAAAATACCCCTAACCCCATGTCCTTGGCTACATGAAATGCATCCCTCAGTAAGTTTGACAGTGCCTATCATAGCACTTGGCACCTACTTGGTATTTAGTGAGTATTATTTCCCTAGTATCTCTTTGCTATGCCTGTAACCTTGAACTATGTCTACATTAATTTAGTAGAACTTTCAAAAAGGACCTAAAGAGAATTAGATCTGTTTTTGGTGAACTTATGCCAGTTGGTGGAAACTTCTGTGTCTCTAAGACTGTATCACTGGGATGTTTTATAATTCTTTCCAAAATGCATCTAGCCCTGATCATCAAGACAAACCAGGAAGTCTTTAGTTTTTCAGTCAATTTCTCGTCTTTCACATGACAATTAAAAATACCTTTAAGTTAAAATTAAACCCTCCCTTGGCACCTTGCCTTCCACCAGCCATTATTATCTTTCTTCCTATTCGCACTTAAACATCCTCAACAAGTTATTCATCCTCCACCTCCAGTTTTTCATCATCTCCCATGCCTTGTGCCCACAAAGAGCATCCTCCACACAGTCAGTTGTGGAAGTGCTCACTCTGAAATAAGCACATTTTACCCTTTTTCTCTCCTTTGTAATACTCTTTAAAAACCCCATTACTTTGTTTCTTGCTTTAGCAACCTGCCTTGTAAACTACTTTTCTTGCATTATAAAGCATTTTTTAACATGAATGTCTCTATTTTTTCAGCAGCGTCTGTCAGTTACATTTGATGCTGTCTTACACATCACATAGCCTCTGCCCAAGCACTCAAACATCCACACACACACACATACTACCCTTTTCCTGGACATGGACCTCTGTAGCCCAGTTAATTGGTTTCTGGTTTTTAGTTATAAGTAATTATGAGGAGTTTTCTTCAGCAAAGATTCCCTGGGGCTGATAATAATAGTCTTACTGCCCTAATTTAATCCTTTTCTGATAAATCTAATAAATCTATTCTTGTTGAGGTGAAAGGTGTTTGGGATTATTATTTTTGCTTTTAGAATCTTCAAACTAGGAGAAAAGATTAACCAACCACAGGGTAGTCACATATATGAAGTGTGATCTCATTCCTTAGCAACTAGGCAGGATTCAAAGTTTTTTCTTTTTCTTTTTTTGTCTTAATATCTAATTTAAGATGGCAAATAATACATTTATTGCTTCTTAACAATACTGCAGTGAAATAACAAGAAATATACAAATAAAATGAATCCATAACTGTGCTGCAAAGTCAGAACAGGTCCCATTGACAAATGAAATGGTAGAGAATTAGAGAATTTCTTGAAGGTAGAAAGAAAAGGAGACCAAACACATACCCGAACACCTTGAAATCCTATTGAAGTTAAAGAAGAGGCCATCAAAAAGAAATTGATCATTTTTCAGAAGAACTCCAGAATAATTTAAAGATGAGAGGAAAGAGGGCAAAGGAGAACTCAACCATGGTGTAGTCAGCAGAGAAATGAGAAAGATGGAAACAATTGTATAAATCCTTTATTCTCAGAATGCACCCTCCCTCTGCTACTGTTTGCCCCCAGGATAAATCACAAATAGAGCAAACTAATTGAAAAATAAACTGAAATAGTAGCCTAAGACCCCCAAGGATGTCAGGAGTTACGCAGACCCAGATATGCAGAACGAGAAGAAAATCTACCTACAGTTGTATTAACCCAACTGACTAAGTGCATGTTGATCTCACCTTGTGGTTTGACAGTCTAGCTCCTTCATGGATGCTGTGAGCTATCCTTCTTTGTGTGTGTTTCAGAGTTGTTTTCTGTTGCTTGTATTTTTGAGAACAGATGCTCAGGGATATGTGGGTATGTGAAATTGGTTATTGGGTTGATATAAGGCAGAAATCGTGAGACAACATCTTCTGCCAACCCAGATTCCCAGAGGGGAAATTAGCAGCAGAGGCAATAGGAAAATGATTTAACTGACCATATAATTAGCTGGATCCATGTACACACTAAGGATGATGTGTAGGGAATATATAGAAATGAATTCTATGAAATGCCAAACTTCTGTTTTATGTTACAACTAAGTCTTCTATGTTGCCTATATTCATTGATCATATGAATATTTTAAGGCATTTATAAGAAAATAGTGAGATCCCAACAATTGGAAGAAGGCTATCTGGAAGAAACCATAGAACTTACCAAGCCAAGGAATGACCAACCACATTGAAACATCACCCATATTTAGTGGAAGAGAGTTAATAATTGTTCTCATATGCTATCACTCATTGTTTTTCACAAGGTAATTCTAATCAGAAAATGGTATGGCCTGAATGGTTGGATGAAGACATGAGTGAAGAAGAAAAGGTTGCATTTAGAATAAATTAGATGAATTTTCCAAATATTCTCTCAACAATTTGGGTTAAATATATGGGCATGGATTTTCTGGGTAGAAATCAAACAGAGGATGAAATACTTGGGATTGGACTGAATTAATGTATGTGCTCTCACCAGAGGTTCTGCATTTCATGTGCTTTTGTTTGAGCATTTGTCAGTGATTAAAACACTTTCTGGATTTGCAACACAATTGGAACCAAACAATGACCAGTAAGACTTTGAGTGACACAAGGTAAGGGATTCAAAGATCACAGGCAATAGAAATGCTGGATTAGATCCAGAATACTCAGTGTGCCACCATGTCTCATGACCAGTTCCAAATCTCCTTTTGTTTTGATCAAGTGAAACACTTTACCACAATCTTTGAAATCCTGGTTTCTGTAGGCCAGAAATGTCTATGAAAGATTTGTGATTTCTGATCTCCAGTTGAGTGGAATGAGCCTGGGATTTTTGTCCTCTAGTGCTAACAGTGAAATGCCATTAACAAAGTGGACACAGTCATCGTAAAAGCAACAGTATGGTTGTGATAATCTGGGTCCAGGGAATGGTCTGGCATCAGGAGATCTCTCTTGTTAACCAATCAAGGATTCACCAGGAACAAAATACTTCACAAATCCAGAGAACAAAGGGCCAATTTGAGCTACGGGGCTGTGGAGCCAGACCCTTCCTTCTCATTTCTAGTCCTGAGTTAATGTGTATTTCGGAGTCTTTTAAACTTCCCCATGGCCATTGGCTTGGTTAACTCTTTGCTGAAAAGGAAACTTTTGAACCCTATAAATGGCAAAACACTAATTGAGACTCAAAATACCATAGCAATGTACCTGTCAGAATGGGGGTTTAGAAGGACTTGTGATAAAGCTCTCACTTGCCCTCAACTTATGATAGGGCCAGGGACTCCAGCCATCCCTTCTGGCCACTTCATCAGTTCCTGTGTATATGGTAATAAGAAAGAGCCTTGGCAACTGACAAAAACCTAGCTCTTTGAACTTAATATAGGGGCTAATATAGCAATTATGTCAAGTGGAAGTCATTGGATTTTCCTCCTTACAGAAACAAATCAAAAGAAGTATTTCAAGAGAGTTGAATGATACAGAGGTGACAGTTCTAAATTCTCATTTATTTGCTGTTTTCATAGTACATATGATTGACAGTTCTTCACAATAATAGGATTATGGAGAATTTAATCAGATGGTGGCTTCAATTAAAATGAATGTTCCATATATGATTGCCCTAATGGAGCAAATTAATAATGTTCTTAGTACTTAATATGAAATTATTGATCTGGTACATGAACTTTTTCCTAATTTTAGACTTAATTTTCACCTAGGCAGAACCTATTTCAATAGAACAATACTGTTGAAATCATGACTCATGAATTTATCAGTTGTCCTCTTTTTCTATCACTTAGACAACAGGGACCTTGACGTTATCATCAATCCCAGGAAGGCATTCTCTCCACTATATTGAAACTATCATGTAATGAACTAGAGAGCAGAAGGTAGCAGATGTCTTAGTCAGATACATAGAGTGTATAATTAAAATATATGTCCTTGGAAAATATACCACCTCCTGGAATTTCCTGCAAATCTGTTTTTAAACATGTATGTCCTTAAAAGTGAAGGATATATTCCTCAAAAGATACTGTACCTTGCACCCTCTTTAAGAAGAAGGTGGAGTACCTACACAGAACTCTGAATTTTGGAGGTGGCAAAGACCAGTGATCTTCAACATACATGTTCTTCTCTTTTTGCTCACCCAACTTGATAAATTTGAATAATTTCATTATGAGTTTTAAAATCTGCAAATGATACAATTCTTAGTGAATTGTAAATATTGACATTTCAAAAATAAAAGTGCTACATGCTTCTTTTAAAATGTAGCCCGTGGAATCAAAATACCATAGTAACTTGATACCCACCATCAGCAATTTATAAAAAACACTTTAGAAAGGTGTCCTTTAGGGGCGCCTGGGTGGCTTAGTCGTTAAGCATCTGCCTTCGGCTCAGGTCATGGTCCCAGGGTCCTGGGATGGAGCCCCGCGTTGGGCTCCCTGCTTGGCAGGAAGCCTGCTTCGCCCTCTCTCACTCCCCCTGCTTGTGTTCCCTCTCTCGCTGTGTCTCTCTCTGTCAAATAAATAAATAAAATCTTTAAAAAAAAAAAAAGGTGTCCTTTAGCACCCATAAATTTTACATCTCTCCTTATCCTCCTTGAACTTGTGTTTGCATTCTGCTTCTCTTACAGAATTGCATCCTGATATATCATCTTTTATGCCTGAATGATTTTACTGATCACACTCTCATGCTTCTCTGCTACAAAAATATCTTAGTAAATTTTTTCAATTCCCTGTTATCATAAGACTCTAAGAATTAAATAATTCCTTTTCTGAGTCCTCCTAACAATTGTAATTAACAAACAATTGAAGAAAATGACACAAACATATTAGAGACTTTGACAAATTACTAAACATGTATTGCATAATTTTTTTTAGAAAGTAATCTCTTAATGAAATAAATAGGCCATTTTTTTCCAATGAGTTTAGATGTCTGTGGAAGAAAAACACTTACTGCAAAAATGAGACCAGGCTCAATGTTAATTTTCTGTCTTTTGGTATTAGATGTTTGTACAGAGAAACATGGACAAGTAGATTGGAATAGAAGGAACTTCTTTATTGTAATGCCAATCAATTTTTTAAAAACTCTTTCGAAATATAAACCTCCCCAAAACCCAAAAGACCAAATAGTGATATATTATCAAAAATTATTAATTATACATCAGCAGGCAATGCAATTATGTTCTCCTTCAATTTTGTTAACAGCAAAGAATTAGAAACTCCATTGCTTGCAAAAAGGATATATTTTTTTTAACTCTGTCATTATAATAACTCATTTCCTGAATTTTGGAGAAAAATAAAAAGAATTTAAAGTGGTAAAATGACTATTGATTATACCTTTGACTCTTTTACCTAGAGGCACCTTATTTCAAGCCAATATAGTCAGAAAATTTTTGTGAAGTTATTAATTTCAAAATGCTTTCCAATGAAATATTTTTGATAAGCTGTTTTTATATTACCAAGTGCATTAAATATATTTTAATCAAAATTTTGGAAATACAATCTTAGTTTACTCAATATATGGAAAGAAGTCCATACAAAACACATATTTAATTGCTTCTCACATGTCTTACCTATAGGTTGGTATCATTCTAATTAGTTGAGCAATCATCCTGACTAGTTGGTAGCTACACAGTACTAAATACTTAACCTCATTTAACCTAGTTATCAGGGCTAATGGACCCTATCAGACCTTCTCAAACCAATATGTTAACAGGTAATGCCATGTCACTTCAGAATTCTGAAACTGAAGAAGGAGGAAGAGAAGAAGGAAGGAAGGACAGACAGAAGACGAGAGAAGAGAAAGAAGAGAAATATTCTGGGAAGTGTCCACAAGCTTCACAAAATTGCCAGGAGTCCACGGCAGAAAAAAGGTCAAGACTACCTTTATCTGCCATGTTTCAGACAGAGGCTGCTCCACTGGCCAGGTCTTGGACAGAAGACCACAAGGCACGGAGCATTGACTAACTCTGGGGGACACGGGGTGGGGCCAAGCAATCTCCAGTTGTCATTGAGATGGACATTGTCCTCACGGCCTAATCTATACCCCCTCTCCATCTGCTGTGTGGATTCTTGGGTGACGGTCCAAATCTTTCATGCCATGAACAGTTTTGAAGTAAACAGAACATTCCCCTGGAAAAGATTCATTTTTTGACCTTGCTCTGGGGAAATCAAGACTTGAGGTTGTTTAGTAAAAACTCACTGCTCTTATCTCTCCCTCTGTATGTGAATTCAGATAATACCAAACCATGCAAAAAGATCCCATTTATGATGCTGTCCTTGTAGTTTAGCAAAAATACAGGGAAAACTTCTACAGGTTTTTGGTGCCTACATTAAAAAAAGAAAATGTCCCAGATACCAATATTTGAAATTGCCCCTTTGTTTAGTGCCCCCCAAATAATGAACCATGGTAAGCTTTGGCATCACTGAGAGGTATGCCTTTATTTTGTAATGCAGAAGAAGGGCTCTCATGAATATAAAGGTGGAGAAGATGGAAAAGGAGAAGCTGCTTGACAACTCAACAGAAGATGTATTTTCAGGTAGATTCATTTTTTTGAGAGTCCCTTGGACTTTGGTGATATAGAAATTCCCTTACTTTTTTTCTTTATCTACATATTCCTTGTTAAGACATCAGCATAGCCCTGGAGACCTATGTGCCCAGTTAACTTCTGTCAGTTTTAAGGGCTTAAAACAAGAGACCCCTTTCCAGATGTTTGCAGCCGCAATCTAAGTGGTTTTCCCACTCTGCACATATATCTCATTAGACCCAATGATATTTAAAATCTCTCCAGTAGCCTAGAATAAAACATGGAGCCCATAGCAAGTCCTATCAAGAACATGGAATTGATACCACCTAAGATTTTGTATCAAGGTCATGCCCTTGAGCAAGTAACTTTTCTCCTGTAATGTGTCTCTAGCATTTTGCCCATCTTTACTCTTTCCTAGCCCAAACCACTGTCCCCTCCTATCTGGACTTACAGCAGCCTCCTGACTGATATTTATTCCATTCCTATCTTCTTAATGATCTGTTCTCAGACCATGAGACTTTGGTGTATTTTTTGTTTTGTTTTTTGTTTTTGGAAACTTGATCAGGTCACATCAACTCCTTCCTTATGAACTCCCAATGGTTCTTCATTAAGACAGACAAACCTCTTATTTTTTTAATTTTTTTTTATTATCATATAATGTAGCAAACCTCTTATTTAAGCTTCCGTGTCCTGACCTGATCTGGCTTCTGCCCACATCTCTATTCTAATATCAGAGTGTTCTCACTCTAGATACTCTATCTACATGAACTTCTTTCTGTCCCTCAAATATTTCAAGATCATTCCAGCTTTGGAGTACTTGATGGGTCATGGGCCTCGATAGCACAATCTAAGTGTTCACTTTTCCTTCTCTGCTTTTCATTCTCTATTCCCCAACTTTGCTTTTATTTATCAGAGTGATATTATACATGTGTGTATGTTTGGTTCATTTTCTTTATTTATTATCCTTAGAATTAGGTAGTATATTTTGTCTGTTTTTGCTAACTGATGTGTCCCCAATACTTAGCACCTGGTATATACTTGGGTGTTCAATAATTATTTTAGCAAAGTTGGAAAAATTAATGAATATGCTTACCTCTGTATAGTTATAGTCTATATTCCACTGGATTAGTATGGAAGAGATTTGGTCTAGTCTTTATTTTAGTCCTTAGCATCAGAGCATTGTCTGTAACATCAAAAGAACAAATAAATGGGGATAATCCAAACACCTAAAAATTATTATTTTTAAAATTTTTTATTGTTATGTTAATCACCATACATTACATCATTAGTTTTTGATATAGTGTTCCATGATTCATTGTTTGTGCATAACACCCAGTGCTCCATGCAGAACGTGCCCTCTTTAATACCCATCACCAGGCTAACCGTTCCTCCCACCCCTCCTCCCCTCTAGAACCCTCAGTTTGTTTTTCAGAGTCCATCATCTCTCATGGTTCGTCTCCCCCTCCGATCTCCCCCTTTCATTCTTCCCCTCCTGCTATCTTCTTTTTTTTTTCTTAACATATATTGCATTCTTGTTTCAGAGGTACAGATCTGTGATTCAACAGTCTTGCACAATTCACAGCGCTCACCATAGCACATACCTTCCCCAATGTCTATCACCCAGCCACCCCATCCCTCCCCACCCGCCCCCCACTCCAGCAACCCTCTGTTTGTTTCCTGAGATTAAGAATTCCTCTGATCAGTGAGGTCATATGATACATGTCTTTCTCTGATTGACTTATTTCGCTCAGCATAACACCCTCCAGTTCCATCCACGTCATTGCAAATGGCAAGATTTCATTCCTTTTGATGACTGCCTGATATTCCATTGTATATATATACCACTTCTTCTTTATCCATTCATCTGTTGATGGGCATCTTGGCTCTTTCTACAGTTTGGCTATTGTGGACATTGCTGCTATAAAAATCGGGGTGCATGTACCCCTTTGGATCCCTACATTTGTATCTTTGTGGTAAATACCCAGTAGTGCAATTGCTGGATCGTATGGTAGCTCTATTTTCAACTGTTTGAAGAACCTCCATACTGTTTCCCAGAGTGGCTGCACCAGCTTGCATTCCCACCAACAGGGTAGGAGGGTTCCCCTTTCTCCGCATCCCCGCCAACATCTGTCGTTTCCTGACTTGTTAATTTTAGCCATTCTGACTATTGTGAAGTAGTATCTCATTGAGGTTTTGATTTGGATTTCCCTGATGCTGAGCAATGTTGAGCACTTTTTCATGCAAACACCTAAAAATTATTAAAGATGAGACAGTATTCTAAATGAATTATTTAATCCTCATAACCTTTAAAATAGGTCCAATTAATGTCCCCATGGATAGATGAAGAAATAAAACATAGCATTATTCGTGTCAGAACAGCAATTTGAACTCAGGACTATCTTATTCTATAGTCAAAACTTTAGCCACTTTCTAGCATAATAAATATTAAGTTTTGGGGACTGAGGGAGGTGTATACCCATGTATTACTTTCCATTGACAGTAAACCAAGATTCAAGAAGTGTATAGTAGTATAGTGTCAGCATCATTAATGATATAGCTAGATTATCAATAATGTCTGAAGTCCAAGGCATCTCAATCTTGTTAAAGTTGGATTGGACAACGTAGCTTTGTGTGTGTGTGTGTGTGTGTGTGTGTGTGTGTGTGTGTGTGATACAAGAAAAAGACTTTATATCAATCTTCATCTAGATCTTAAAACTCACCTATGTGAGAAGTTGGGTCTGCAAGGTAGACTTCACACATCATTTCCAGTCAGCAACCTGGTGAGCCATTCAGACAGACAGAAGATGCAAGAGGAAAAGGCTGTTGATATTGCCATTTTTTGGCATAGTATCCACACCTCACCAATAAGATGAAATGAGTCCTTAATCTTTTGGCAAGCGATGTGAAAAAAGTTCAGAGAAGAGGTAAAATGATAAATCTGATACATGATAAATCCAATACTCGCTGAGTTGGGTAAGATGGTAAGGATACAAAGAAAAGGGCCTCCTTAAGAAAACCAACTCTTACTCCACCAGGGACAAAAGTAGCAAATCTTAAATTTCATTTGAGTGTTCATGATAGTGACACTTACAGGTAGTTTAATTTATAAAGGAAAAGCAGAATATAAAATAGAAGCAAATTATATTATCCAAGATTATGTCCAAATTGTTAGAAATAATTTTGGAAATTGATATTCCATTCCCCTTTCTGGGAATGGAATTGCCTTCTAACATGTAAACCAGTTGTTTAGTTTTGACATATTTCATTTCTGTAGATGTTTTCAGAAATGCAATTGTCAAAGGTTTCACTGGAAGAGGCCGTGGTCTTTGCCTTTTCAACTTCCATAGGAGAAGAAAAATTCATAAAAGGATGTGAATGATACAAAAGAACATAGCCAAAGTGAGCAATAGTGCTTGCTACAAAACCAGGGTGGAGTGTGGGGGAGGGGATAATTGCACCAAGCTTTTAGGAACAGGTAGTATTTGATTAGGCAGGGCATTATAGATAAAGGACACATGAGCATGGGAGAGGAGAGCGCGAGGCCCATCTCAGGAGCAACATATAGTTGATGTTCTTGGAGTACAAGAAAAGCTACAGGAGGCTGATATTTGGCTAAGATGCGCAGGAGGATTAAATGTGTGCGCTCCTGACTATCAGACTGAAGATGGTCAATATTATGAAATATTATGAAATGAATGACTTAATAAGGCAGAATGCAAGTGCTTTTGTCCAGGTCAAAACACACACACACACACCCCAAATGATGAGGGTCTGCATTTGGGAACAGTGGGAAGGTGGGAACAGAACTAAACCATTATTTATTTGGGGGGAATATAATCTTTAAGTAAAATGATGGCAACCTTACATGTAAAACTTAAATCCTTTCTTCCCCTGTCCTGTTCCATTTTCTTTCTCTTTTTATTATAGGTGACTGTATCATTAATTCACTGTATAGCCAACCAATAATTTTATATTATTTCTGGATAGATTTGTATCCCTTTATGCTATAAATTATTTTGAAATTCTTGTGAAATTTTTGTAAGTGCTATTATCTATGGCTGATTCTCATTATTCAGTTAGGTTCTCGTGAGCCTAATTCCTGAGAGTGGAACATTTTTGTCAACCAGTCAATACATAACCTTGTTTTATGTTTGTTTCTGTTTATAGGTACTTTGTTTAATATATATGGTTAATTCATTAATATTGAACTCATGGTCAACAGTGCCATTACTCATGCCTGAACAGAATTTATCTAACATGTATTTTCTCCATGAGGCATATCCTAACTTTCTTATGCTTAGGAACACCAGACAGCACTTTAGTACTACACTTGGGGACCATTTAAACTGTAAAACCACCAGGAAAAAGCACCAAGATGTAAAAACATGGCACCAAATATACTGGAAGAAAGATACACTTATGTACAGGATGGGAGCTGAAACAACAGGGAAGAGCCCTGTTTGACCTAAGCTGAGAACCTGTCAGTTGGGAACTCAGATGATGCCCTGTACATGTTTGCAAATAACCATGAAAGCACCATGAATATTGATTTTTAGCTAGTAGGTGAATTAGCCAATACAGAATCTAGAATAACAAAGATTGAGGACTGATTTCCTCCCTCCCCCTCCTTCTCTCTCTCTCCCTCTCTCTCTTAATATATATATGTATATACACACATGTATATACACACATCTATATGTGTATATATGTATATATACACATTCATGTACACATATATGCATATCACATATGATATGTTTTATATTATAATTCTACCTTTTTATCCATCATTTTGTTTCTGAGATCTGTCCAGGGTGATATTAAATATCTAGTCTTTTCATTTTAATGAAGGTGTAGTATCTCATTCTTCACCAACGTAACCTTTCCCATAGTGATGGAATAAGCACTTTTACAGTGTATAAAACTCCCTCTCTCTGTAGCACCATTTCACTAGAAACAAGAATGGAATGAGTATTTTTGTTATTTAAAAAACTTTGAGTTAGAATTAAGCTTTCTACCTAGACCTAACTAAAAAGGTAAAACCTAAATCTTGTATAAAAGATTTTAAACTCCCCACCCTTTGCTAAATTCAACTAAGTATGTTAATAAATGTTGCCTACAGCTTTTAGTAGTTAAAGCATTTAAAGTTGCATGGGGCATGTGGAACTTTGAAATGTATCAGATTTCAAAGACAAAATAGAATGCCCCTTTTATGAAGTTTCTAATCCAACATGGGGAAATGAACCAACATGTATGTAAGTCAATGAGTTTGGGTATGTAGTCAAAGTTCTATGATTTGGGGAGAGTAACTTGACAAAAATGTAGAGTCACTTAAATATAAGACTGAAAGTCAGAGACATCATTAGGAGCTACTGCTTTAAAAATAGGTAAGTGCTTTCTAGGCACAATAGGGTTATATCAGACTTAGAGGACTTCGTGAACTAAAGCATGGAGGTGAAAAACATGGACCATAAAAGAGAACTTCAAATAATTCAGTATAGTCGGAGCATAGTTGATGAGGCATGGGGTGGTGAGTGAAAAAGTCAGAGAAGTTAACTGAGGGCCAGATAACAGAGCACATTTTCTACAATGATAATCCATCTGGATTTTATTCTGTAGATAGAGGTGAGTCTATGAAGTGTTCTCAAGCATGGAAATGGCTTAAGATTTGGGTATTAGGAAGATTATGTTGATGGCAGAAAAAATAGATTGGAGAGGGTGGTAAGACAAGGAGTCAGAAATACCAGTTAGGAAGTGATTATAGTAGCCCAGGCAAGGGAAAATGAAACCTTGAAATGAGGCAATATTCTCTCCTGATGGAAATACATTCAGCCTAATAGCATCCTCAAAGACGGAAGAGTGTCAACTTTATGTTATCAGTAGATCACTCATTCGTTGCTTTTGTAAGTGGTCTGGACCACTTTTCTTTCAAAATTATATTTCTCTATTAAGCAGATGCTTATCCATCTCCACAGGTGGGAACTTGACATCTCTATGGGCCATGGCAAACACATCATCTCTAAGTTATCTTTCTTTTATTGCATCATTTAAAGATTTATTTGGTTTTCATGCTCAACTGCCTTTGCCCTCTTCCTCTCATGAAGAGTAAGTGCTATTTTTTTTTGAGTAGGCACTATTTTTTAATGCCCAGTCAACATCATTCAATTTAGAATTAACTCTCTTCACCATCAAACATAAAAAATAAAACTAAACATCAAAAAAGAAGAAAACATGTTTCCTTCTGTAATAACCACTAGCCAAATTCAGATGCTAATGCCAGTGATTCTCTTTCCTTTTTCTTTTTTGCCATGTCTGAAATTATTATCTGACTATTTCAGGGGGGGCATTATCTTTTAAGGGATTTTAGCTTGGCAATACTAAATAGAATTTTCCAGATAATGTGAGACTGGGCTCAAATCTTAGAGAATTGGAAACTAGAATTTGCTCAGATTTTCTCCAGGTCCTTATCCACAGGAGATAAGGCCCCTACTGGCTGCCTGAAACCACAGATAGTATCAAAACCTATATATATATATAAACACTATGTCATTTCCTATTCAGACATACCTATGATAGGTTTAATTGATAAAATAGGCAGAGTAAGAAATAAACAAGTAAGAATGAAATCAAATAATTATAACTATACTGTAATGAAAGTGATGTGAATGTGATCTCTCTCTCTCTCTCAAAATACCTTATTTGTACTCGACTCATCCTTCTTGTGCTGATGTGAGATGATAAAATTCTTCGGTGATGAGATGAAGTGAGGTGAATGGCATAAGTATGTGATGTAGCATTAGGCTTCTATTGACCTTCTGACAACCCATCAGGAAGATTATCTGATTCCAGACCATAGTTGACCACAGGTAACAGAAACCATGGAAAGCAAAATAGATAAGGGGGAGCTACTGTAAAAGAGAAAGCTTTTGTGTCATATCATTGGCCTGGTCAGATTCAACCCCTGGGAATTCTGTATATTAAATATACTCAATAAAGTTGCAAAAATAATAATTTAACCTCTGGATTAAAATCCAAAGCATCTATCATGGGTCTACATTTTTATATTTATCTATGGAGTCCAACAATTGCATTCTGGGTATTACCCACTTTTACCATTGAAGTCTATCACATAGGTCTTTCTAACTGCTGCTTATGCCATTTTTACTGCAGCTTTAATTATGGTCCTTCGCAAACAAGAAATTCAGTTTATTTATAATCAGATCACATGCTAATCTAATAGTTCAGCATCCAAACTATGATCAGAGTCTAAACCCTATAATAGCCCAATGTAAAATTCTTTAATTGAATCACAAAGGGGAAAAGCTGTAATCCTATAAATCAGCCTCAGAAATTTGACATGCTGAGAATGCTTTTCTAGAACTTTTAATTGCATGACACAGCAGGCATCATAAGTCTATAAAAAGGAATGCATTTCCTATAAGCAATCATGTTATATAATTTAAAATGCCATGCTAGTAATACTAGTTTTTGAGCACATCACCCTTAGTAGTCAATACAAATCCTCCAGGCTTATACAAATGTCTGTGTGAGCAAAAGGACAAATGGTTATGCTCAAGGTGGTAAAGTGTGCTGGTGATAATTTCAATAGTCTAAATTCAACAGAAGAAGAAGATGGTGTTTGAAGCAAGCCCTGGGTTTGAATCTCAGCTCTCATACTTCCTAGCATGTTGTTTTGCATTTCAAGCATTTTCTACCCTGTCCAGGCAGAACCAACCCTAGAATTTTCATGTAAATAGTACATAAGTTCTAGTAGGAAAGAGAAACGAGGGAAATTTTCGTAAAGCTGTTTTTGCAAGACCAATTTGTTGTGTTTATTTATCTTGCAGGCTTATTTTAGATGCCTTGATGGAAAATATAATGTGTTATATAGTCAAACCATTCAACCATCCCTTAGTCATATAAAATGTTATCACCCAGAGGTGGGAGGCTGTGAAAGTTACATTAGATAATGTGCTCTGTGCCTGAAACAGAGTTCAACAAAGCTCTTCTCCTTCCCTTTCCTACCCCTTCCTCTTCTCTCCTAGCCTTCAATTCAGATCCCAGGAGAGGCAGTCCTATTAGTTCTGTTTTCTGCCCAAGAACATAGTTCTTTGCCAGCCATCCATGTTGAAACTTATGATGCCAGTCTTCAAGGCAATAGGATGACTGAGCGGATGGATTTTTTTTCACTCTGTTGGTGCCTGAAGAGCAGTCTCTTAAATAAAGAGTAGTGCAATGGTTTCAAGGGAGAGAGAGGCATATGAAGTTTTTTCTTGCTTCCTGAGCAATTTGGAAAATTTAAACACAGGGCAGAAATCCCAATGAGATACTCCAATTTATTTATTTTTTTCATTTGTTTGTAGCCAATAAGCTAAGAGCTTTATGCAAGGATTGGATCATATTGAAAATGACTTTTGAAGATGCTCAACAATATGAACAAAAGTAGTTACTGAACAGGCCCCTTTTTGAAAATCTTTTTCCATAACTGCTTCATGATTAAACAAGCCTGGGTTTTAATTTTTTTAAATTTTAATTTCTATATAGTTAACATACAGTGTTACATTAGTTAAACAATAATCTTTAATGCATGGCTGATCTGGGAATTCCAACTCCCAACAATGCGTTCCATTTAATGGGATTGGTCAAAACCGGTTGGCAATCCAAAGATGGTTATCACTATCACAGTTCTGATAGCATTTAAAAACTGCACATAATTCAAGATTTGTTTCGGCTCAATAACATGCATGTATGGAGATACCATATAAATGCAAATTCTATGTATAAAATATTCAAAAATATGTTTAATGAAATTCCCTGGTCCATTACTGTGTGGAGTTAATGACTTCCTGATTCTCTCCTAAACCACACTTTTCTCCCTCATTCTCCTAAAGATATTATTGTCCTACTTTATACCCAGTTCCAAATCACTTCCCCTTGGATACCTAATCTATTCATATTCTCCTTTTTTCATTCTAGAAAGAATTTGTCTCCTCTATGCTCTCATAGAAATTTGTAATTACCATTATGGTACTTTTCACATCATTTTATAATTCATTACAGATCTTTATTTCCTTCAAGTTATGTTCTCTTTAAAAGGGTCACCCATTCACTATGTATTCATTTAGTACATTCTAAGGATCAGGACCTCTGGTAGGCATTGGTTCCTGACTTCAAGGATCTTAGAGCCTCATGGAAGAGAAAAATGTTAATACAATTATCATGCAACTCATTATAAAAGTACAATTCTAATTAGTGCCACTACCATAGAAAAATAGATTTTCTATGGATGCATAAAGATAAATTTGACCTAGTTATAGGGATAAGGAAAGGCTTCTCTGAATAAGGGACAATTAGGTGGAGATATAAAGGATGAGTGGGCATTAAATAGGCTAAAAGGGAGGGGAGGTATGGACCACTCCTATCTCATTAAACTGTGTTTATCATAAAAATACATATATATGTATACCTACATGCACATATATACACATGCACTCTCACAGGGCAATGTGTGATCATATTGCCTCAAATATTTTGAAATACAGGGTTTGTAGCAGACACACATGCCCTTGGCCCTGTGTTCATCTGCATCATGCACCATGACCACTTTCTACTTCAAGAACACATATTTCTTGTAGTCCCTAGGGTTTTCCCCAGCTCTCCAGGAGTTTGCTATACCAAGGCAGAGCAAACTTGAAAATGTTGAATTGAATGCTGCCTCCAGAGGAAGCTGTCAAATGAGTGACAGTTGTTGGTGGATAAATACGCTGCTTCCTGCTTCCTCAGCTCTCTGTGGGACAATTCTGAAATTGTGGGATGGAGCCTGTCATGGAAACCTGCTCATTGCAAAACATTTTACTGTGTTCTCTCCCTTTCTGGTCCCACTGTCCCCACATCCTTACTTGTGCACAAGTCTTTGTTAGGGTGTAATATGGGGTAGACTCAAATTAAGAATGGAAGATGACCATCATTCAAGACACTAAGGCAAATACAAATGTCTGTAAAATATACTGTGAAATTCTTGTTGAGTACCCTGAGCTTTGATATAACTATAATCACAGCTGGTATTAATCAATGATTAACCTTTGCATGAGGCTTTACTTTTTTTCCCTCTAAATTTTTATGTAAATTCCAGTTAGTTAACATGCAGTGTAATAATGGTTTCCAGTGTAGAATTTAGTGGTTCATCACTTACATACAACCCCCGGTGCTCATCACAAGTGGAGGGCTTATTTTCCCCTCACATTGCCTTTCCCCTCACATTCTAGTCAGTGTTGTGTCTCTGTCCCGTGGTCAAATCTGAGCCATCCGGATCCAGTGGCTTGCTTGACATGCATTGCCTGGGATCTTCTTACGTGGTTTAGGAAGAGCCTGGGTAGGAAGGGTGGGGCTTGGGAAGAACAGTTTGTAGGACTTAAGAGTGTTTCTCAGAAGAGAGCTTTATTTTCTCTGCATATTTTAGTGTCATCTCACTAGTGAAATTTATCACGAGTGGCTCTGGTCCCTTAGACTATAATTCTGGCAGGGAAGGATTAGGACTGCGCTAGCATGTAACTGGGCTTTTTTGAGCAGCTAAAGGACAAAAGGCACAGAAGTCCTGATAGGACATAATTTCTCCCTGACATGATGAGGATATGTTCAAACTGCTGAAGGGTGATATGTCAACATCTGTCATTTCCTGAGTGTATCCATACCTCTTCCTGCAAGTCCTTGTTTATTTGTTGCCTACACAGGGCACTTTGGCTATTGGCACTTTAGGAAGGTTATATCTAGCAAGGTAAAGCGAGTAGATCCTGATTTTTTCATATAATTCAACATTTGTTGAGTCTTTGCCCTGTGCATAGACCTTTCCCAAGCTATCTCATTTAATTTATATACCAACCATATGATGGAGACATCATCATCACATATTACAGATGAAGAAGCCAACTTAGTAAAGTTAAGTTGTCATAAGCCAGCGATAGCAATATCAGGAGGTGAACGTAAACTTGGGGCTCCTCCTAGCACTTCATGATTCAACAGATTTAAAGATGGGTGATCTGGTAAAAGACAAATAACATAGTTGTTAAATTTCTTTCAATACAGGCTTTTGAAAAATTGTTTCTCTTCTTAATTATTCCCTTTATCTTCTGATGGAGATAATAGCTCTTAAAATAGCAACTTGCACAAGGATTTTGTAGTAAAACAAATGATGTAATTTATTCTCCCTTCTTCTTAATGTAGACCCTAGCAGCATTGTACTTACTAATGTAAAACCTACAATTTTGGCCGCCATAGGCATAATGAAACTGATTCACAGAATTTGGCCCCTGCTGGCTTGAGATATGGCAGTGATTTAATTCCATGTATAGGACTATCACTGGAAAAGTTACCCAAAGCCATAAGAATATATTTAAATTTTATTAAGAGTTTTTGATTTTCATTTGTCTGATGTTTAGTCACAGAAAATGTGTGCCATTCAACCATAAGTGGGGAATATCCATTCCCAACATGCATACAGATCTTCACCTAAATCACTGCAAACTTGTTTTCTCCCCTCCTCCTCTGCTCCCATACAGACTCAGAAGGTTGAAAGAGTAATCGTGTCTAAGTATTTTAATATATTTTAGACTCATAATTATATACTAAATAGCCACATTAAAAATAAATATTTATAGAGGAGAGTGTAATATGCTCTGTAGAATTTCATGACAACAGAACCCTAAGATAACAATATGTTATCCAGAATGGCATTGTGTTCATATTTGCTCAGATACTCACACAGGATTTTTGAGAACTCAGATTTGATGTTTATTTTCCCATCCTACTTAGTTGGAAATATGCGGGATCTCTGAGTGTGTGAAATTCAGTCTTAGAGAATCCTTTTCTTCAGTTTCATTAATGTTAGAAGTGTGTGTTTAAGCTTCCTGGAAATCTGTTTTTAAAGCCCTCAATTCTTTCATTTACAGAAACAGGTAACAGATTGCTGCAGGGAGGCCAAAATTAGAGGAGTTTTGCTTGCTGCCAGAAGAGCAAGAGAAACTTACAAACTTGTCTGGTTAACCCCTTTGCTCCATTACAAATAAGTAGACTGGCAATAAATGAGAGAACTGGTTAATGAGTATATATAATCTGTAGACAAATTAAGGCCAGCAGTTGACAATTATCAGGCACACTTCTATTTGGGAAATTGCATCTCTATTTTAGGATATCACATTTGGCAAGTGGAAGAGCTAATCCATATGAGGTCTCTTTGTGGAAAGGGATATTCTACCAAAAAGAATTGGTTCCAGATGGCTAAGCATTTTTGATATGTCCTTGAAGGCTCATACCCATCGCTGTATTAGAAGAACATGTTGGTTATTAGCATATAAATTTTTAAATGAATGTCTAAAGTAGGTTTGTGAATGAGAAAGCCTAGTGATACGACAAGAGACATTGTTTTAAATGTCAAGGAAATTTCTAACGCCAATAGATTATTTAGCCAATTCAAAATTTGCTGGACAATTTTAGACTTTATAGATTAACAAACTTGATCTTAAGGTCAGATTTTCAAAGTATCTCAGTTTAGTTGAAATTTCCAGGATGCTCTCAGGATTTGTAGCTTCATAAATGACATAATAACACAGTACACTAGAAAGAAACTTTTGTTCTATAGTTAGAAAAACCTGGGCCCAAGTCTCTCTATTTACTGGTGATAGACCATCATCAAGTTATTTACTTGGTGTTTTAGTTTTCTTATCTGTGGAATAGTTAATGATTACAGTATCTATTTCATGGGGTTCTGAGAATAAAATGATATAATGGACATAAGGTGCTTAATTAACACACAGTAAGCTCTCCATCATTCATCTTGTTTTTCTTTGTTATCATTATATTATCCTGGGACAAAGGGAGGCAGGGAGTTTGAGAACTGATTCCTTCCTTTTTTTTTTTTAATCTTTTTTTTTAAGATTTATTTATTTATTTTAGAGAGAGAGCATGAGCCAGAGGGGCAGAGGGGGAGAGAGAATCTCAAGCAGACTCTGGGCTGAGCCCAGAGCCCAAGGAGGAGCTCCATCTCATAACCCAGAGATCACGACCTGAGCTGAAACCAAGAGTCAGAGGCTTAACTCACTGCACCACCCAAGTGCCCCTGATTCTTTCCTTAAGACTGTCAACAGTCCACATACATGCGAAAAAAAGATATCACCTAATATAGGGAAATGCTTTAATATCCTAATGGTGAAATACAAACACTAAAATAAAAGCAATTATTTTTGGCCAACTCAAACATATAATGTTTGAATGATGTAAGTGAGGTATCCAAATATTTACTTAGGATGTGATATTTACCAATTTACTCACATATCTATACTTTAACTATTCCATGTGTTGAACACATAATAGATGTTAATTTTAAACTGATACTTTTCATTCTGACATTCATCTTCAATGTCAATGCCATTGACATCGTTAGTGTTACTATTGGAGTCACTGAACGGGTCTCCAGAGCACACAATCTTCAACTTTCTGTGGATTGAGATATGGCAGTGATTTATTTTTTTAAATTTTTTATTGTTATGTTAATCACCATATATTACATAATTTGTTTTGGTGTAGTGTTCCATGATTCACTGTTTGTTCATAACACCCAGTGCTCCATGCAGAATGTGCCCTCCTCAATACCCATTACCAAGCTAACCCATCCCCCCACCCTCCTCCCCTCCAGAAACCTCAGTTTGTTTTTCAGACTCCATCATCTCTCCTGGTTCGTCTCCCCCTCTGACTTAGTCCCCGTCATTCGTCCTCTCCTGCTATCATCTTCTTATTCTTTTTTCTTAAAATATGTTGCGTTATTTGTTTCAGAAGTACAAATCTGTGATTCAACAGTCTTACACAATTCACAGTGCTCACCATAGCACATATCTTCCCCAATGTCCATCACCCAGCCACCCCATCCCTCCCCGCCCACCACTCCAGCAACCCTCAGTTTGTTCCTGAGATTAAGAATTCCTCATAACAGTGAGGTCATATGATACATGTCTTTCTCTGATTGACTTATTTCACTCAGCATAACAGCCTCCAGTTCCATCCACGTCGTTGCAAATGGCAAGATCTCATTCCTTTTGATGGCTGCATAATATTCCATTGTGTGTATATACCACGTCTTCTTTATCCATTCATCTGTCGATGGACATCTTGGCTCTTTCCACAGTTTGGCTATTGTGGACATTGCTGCTATAAACATTGGGGTGCACGTACCCCTTCGGGTCCCTACATTTGTATCTTTGGGGTAAATACCCAGCAGTGCACTTGCTGGATCAAATGGTAGCTCTAATTTCAACAGTTTGAGGAACCTCCATAATGTTTTCCAGAGGGGTTGCACCAGCTTGCATTCCCACCAACAGTGTAGGAGGGTTCCCCTTTCTCCACATCCCCGCCAACATCTGTCGTTCCCTGACTTGTTAATTTTAGCCATTCTGATGGGTGTGAGGTGGTATCTCATTGAGGTTGTGATTTGGATTTCCCTGATGCCGAGCGACGTTGAGCACTTTTTCATGTGCCTGTTGGCCATTTGGATGTCTTCTTTGGAAAAATGTCTGTTCATGTCTTCTGCCCATTTCTTGATTGGATTATTTGTTCTTTGGGTGTTGAGTTTGATAAGTTCTTTATAGATTTTGGATACTAGCCCTTTATCTGATATGTCATTTGCAAATATTTTCTCCCATTCTGTCGGTTGTCTTGGTTTTGTGGACTGTTTCTTTTGCTGTGCAAAAGCTTTCTATCTTGATGAAATCCCAATAGTTCATTTTTGCCCTGGCTTCCTGTGCCTTTGGTGATGTTTCTAGGAAGAAGTTGCTGTGGCTGAGGTTGAAGAGGTTGCTGCCTGTGTTCTCCTTTAGGATTTGGATGGACTCCTGTCTCACGTTTAGGTCTTTCAACCATTTGGAGTCTATTTTTCTGTGTGGTATAAGGAAATGGTCCAGTTTCATTCTTCTGCATGTGGCTGTCCAATTTTCCCAACACCATTTGTTGAAGAGACTGTCTCTTTTCCATTGGACATTCTTTCCTGCTTTGTCAAAGATAAGTTGACCATAGAGTTGAGGGTCCATTTCTGGGCTCTCGATTCTGTTCCATTGATCTATGTGTCTGTTTTTGCGCCAGTACCATACTGTCTTGATGATGACAGCTTTGTAATAGAGCTGGAAGTCCGAAATTGTGATGCCGCCAGCTTTGCTTTTCTTTTTCAAGATTCCTCTGGCTATTCGGGGTCTCTTCTGGTTCCATACACATTTTAGGATTATTTGTTCCATTTCTTTGAAAAAAGTGGATGGTATTTTGATGGGGATTGCATTGAATGTGTAGATTGCTCTAGGTAACCTTGACATCTTCACCATGTTGGTTCTTCCAATCCATGAGCATGGAAGGTTTTTCCATTTCTTTGTGTCTTCTTCAATTTCTTTCATGAGCATTTTATAGTTTTCTGAGTACAGATCCTTTGCCTCTTTCGTTAAATTTATTCCTAGGTATCTTATGATTTTGGGTGCAATTGTGAATGGGATAGACTCCTTGATTTGTCTCTCTTCTGTCTTGTTGTTGGTGTATAGGAATGCCACTGATTTCTGTGCATTGATTTTATAGCCTGCTACTTGACTGAATTCCTGTATGAGTTCTAGCAGTTTTGGGGTGGAGTCTTTTGGGTTTTCCCCATAAAGTATCCTATCATCTGCAAAGAGTGAGAGTTTGACGTCCTCTTTGCCGATTTGGATGCCTTGGATTTCTTTTTGTTGTCTGATTGCTGTGGCTAGGACTTCTAATACTATGTTGAATAGCAGTGGTGAGAGTGGACATCCCTGCCGCGTTCCTGACCTTAGGGGAAAAGCTCTCAGCCTTTCCCCATTGAGAATGATATTCGCTGTAGGTTTTTCATAGATGGCTTTTATGATATTGAGGTATGTACCCTCTATCCCTCTACTCTGAAGAGTTTTGATCAAGAAAGGATGTTGTACTTTGTCAAATGCTTTTTCTGCATCTATTGAGAGGATCATATGATTCTTGTTCTTTCTTTTGTTAATGTATTGTATCACGTTGATTGATTTGCGGATGTTGAACCAGCCTTGCAGCCCAGGGATAAATCCCACTTGGTCGTGGTGAATAATCCTTTTAATTTACTGTTGGATCCTATTGGCTAGTATTTTGGTGAGAATTTTTGCATCCATGTTCATCAAGGATATTGGTCTGTAATTCTCCTTTTTGATGGGATCTTTGTCTGGTTTTGGGATCAAGGTAATGCTGGCCTCATAAAATGAATTTGGAAATTTTCCTTCCGTTTCTATTTTTTGGAACAGTTCCAGGAGAATAGGTATTAATTCTTCTTTAAATGTCTGATAGAGTTCCCCTGGGAAGCCATCCGGCCCTGGGCTTTTGTTTCTTGGGAGATTTTTGATGACTGCTTCAATTTCCTTAGTGGTTATAGGTCTGTTCAGGTTTTCTATTTCTTCCTGGTTCAGTTTTCGTAGTTGATACATCTCTAGGAATGCACCCATTTCTTCAGGGTTATCTAATTTGCTGGCATAGAGTTGCTCATAATATGTTCTTATAATTGTTTGTATTTCTTTGGTGTTGGTTGTGATCTCTCTTTCATTCATGATTTTGTTGATTTGGGTCATTTCTCTTTTCTTTTTGATCAGTCTGGCTAGGGGTTTATCAATCTTGTTAATTCTTTCAAAGAACCAGCTCCTAGTTTCATTGATCTGTTCTACTGTTCTTTTGGTTTCTATTTCATTGATATCTGCTCTTATCTTTATTATTTCTCTTCTCCTGCTGGGTTTAGGCTTTATTTGCTGTTCTTTCTCCAGCTCCTTTAGGTGTAGTGTTAGATTGTGTATTTGAGACCTTTCTTGTTTCCTGAGAAAGGCTTGTATTGCTATATACTTTCCTCTCAGGACTGCCTTTTCTGTATCCCAAAGATTTTGGACAGTTGTGTTTTCATTTTCATTGGTTTCCATGAATTTTTTTAATTCTTCTTTAATTTCCTGGTTGACCCATTCATTCTTTAGTAGGAGGCTCTTTAGCCTCCATGTATTTGAGTTCTTTCCGACTTTCCTCTTGTGGTTGAGTTCTAGTTTCAAAGCATTGTGGTCTAAAAATATGCAGGGAATGATCCCAATCTTTTGGTACCGGTTGAGACCTGATTTGTGACCTAGGATGTGATCCATTCTGGAGAATGTTCCATGGGCACTAGAGAAGAATGTGTATTCTGTTGCTTTGGGATGGAATGTTCTGAATATGTCTGTGAAGTCCATTTGGTCCATTGTGTCATATAAAGTCTTTATTTCCTTGTTGATCTTTTGCTTAGAGGATCTGTCCATTTCAGTCAGTGGGGTGTTAAAGTTATTGTATTGTTGTCAATGTGTTTCTTTGCTTTTGTTATTAATTGCCTTATATAATTGGCTGCTCCCATGTTCGGGGCATAGATATTTACAATTGTTAGATCTTCTTGTTGGATAGACCCTATAAGTAGGATATAGTGTCCTTCCCCATCTCTTATTACAGTCTTTGTTTTAAAATCTAGTTTGTCTGATATAAGGATTGCCACCCCAGCTTTCTTTTGGTGTCCATTAGCATTGTAAATGGTTTTCCACCCCCTCACTTTCAATCTGGGGGTGTCTTTGGGTCTAAAATGAGTCTCTTGCAGACAGCATATGGATAGGTCTTGTTTTTTAATCCAATCTGATAGCCTGTGTCTTTTGATTGGAGCATTGAGCCCATTTACATTCAGGTAACTATTGAAAGGTATGAATTTAGTGCCATTGTATTGCCTGTAAGGTGACTGTTACTGTATGTTGTCTGTGTTCCTTTCTGATCTTTGCTGCTTTTAGGCTCTCTCTTTGCTTAGAGGACCCCTTTCAATATTTCTTGGAGGGCTGGTTTCGTGTTCGCAAATTCCTTTAGTTTTTGTTTGTTCTGGAAGCTTTTTATCTCTCTTTCTATTTTCAATTACAGCCTAGCTGGATATAGTATTCTTGGCTGCATATTTTTCTCGTTTAGTGCTCTGACGATATCTTGCCAGTCCTTTCTGGCCTGCCAGGTCTCTGTGGATAGGTCTGTTGCCAATCTAATATTTTTACCATTGTAGGTTACATATCTCTTCTCCCGAGCTGCTTTCAGGATTTTCTCTTTGTCTCTGAGACTCGTAAGTTTTACTATTAGATGTCGGGGTGTTGACCTATTTTTATTGATTTTGAGAGGGGTTCTCTGTGCCTCCTGGATTTTGATGCCTGTTTCCTTCCTCACATTAGGGAAGTTCTCTGCTATTATTTGCTCCAATATACCTTCTGCCCCTCTCTCTCTTTCTTCTTCTTCTGGGATCCCAATTATTCTAATGTTGTTTCGTCTTATCGAATCACTTATCTCTCGAATTCTGCCCTCGTGATCCTGTAGTTGTTTCTCCCTCTTTTTCTCAGCCTCTTTACTTTCCATCATTTGGTCTTCTATATCACTGATTCTCTCTTCTGCCTCATTTATCCTAGCAGTTAGTGCCCCCATTTTTGATTGCACCTCATCAATAGCCTTTTTGATTTCGACTTGGTTAGATTTTAGTTATTTTATTTCTCCAGAAAGGGTTTCTCTAATAACTTCCACGCTTTTTTCAAGCCCAGCTAGTATCTTTAAAGTCATGATTCTGAACTCTAGGTCTGACATCGTACTAATGTCTGTATTGAGTAGGTCCCTGGCAGACGGTACTACCTCTTGTTCTTTTTGCTGAGGTGATTTTTTTCGTCTTGTCATTTTGTCCAGAGGAGAATAGATGAATGAGAGAACAAAATGCTAACAGGTTTACAATGTCCCCAGCAAATATACTGTATACAAATCAGAAAAGACCTGAAACCAGGGGAAAAGAAAGGGAAAGAAAGAAAAAAGAAAGAGGAAAAAAAAAAGAAAAAGGAAAAAAAAAGATAAAAACAAAAACAGAACAATACAAAAACAGCAGAATGTGATCAAATATGATCAGGCTAGTGCATAGATCAGTGCCACACACTAGATTTTGGGCGTATTTTGGTCTGTTAGAAAAAAGTGCCTCCTAAAATTTTAAAGGAAGAAAGACATATATGTACAAAATAAGGGTTGATACAATGAAGGGATAGAAGATGACCATAAAGATGAAAATTATAAAAGATTTTATAAAAGGACTTGATAAGTTAGAAGTTGTTTGAAAAAAGGAAGATTTAAAAAAAAAAAGAAAAAAGGGAGAGAATGTGATCAGGCAGGAGACTAGAACAGAACCATACACTAGTGATTTAGGGTGTATTTTTATCTGTTAGAAGAAACTTATCTCAAAAGTTTAAAGAGAGAACAACTTATATATATATGCCAAAAATAAGGGTAACTACTTTGAAGGGATAAAATATGACTCTAAAAATGAAAAATAAAACTGTTTTTTCTTTTTTAAAAAGAGATTGATAAGATGTTGGTTGTAAAAGGGAAAAAGAAGAAAAAGAAAAAAAGTTAACAAAAATTAACTTTGATGAACTAATGAATCATGGTAAAAAAAAAAAAAAAGCCATGAATTCTATGTGCAGTATTCCCCTAGTGCTGGAGTTCTCCCGTTCTCCTTGATCGGTAAACTTGGTCTTGGCTTGCTGGCTGTTCGTGCTGATCTTCTGGGGGAGGGGCCTGTTGCTGTGGTTTCCAAATGTCTTTGCCGCAGGCTGAATTGCCCTGCCCTTGTCGGTCCGGGCTAAGCAAGCTGCTCAGGTTTGATCTCAGGAGCTTTTGTTCCCTGCAAGCTCTCCGTACAGCCTTGGAGGACAAGGGCAAAAATGGTGGCCTCCCAATCTCCACCCGGAGGAGCTGGGAACTCAGGGCCCCGCTCCTCAGTGCACCCCCAGAGAAAAGCAGTCACTCCCTTGTCCCTGGTCTCCGGCCGCACTCCGTGCTCACCCGGCCTGTGACTGAGCGTTTGTATCTCTGGCACCCGACCCCGTGTGGAGTCTCCAAACCCAGCAGATCCCTGCGGTGCGTTCCCACGCCACTTCTCCCCGGGAAGGAAGGGGAGTCTCCCCGGATCTGCCGCCTGTTGGGTTCCCGCTGCAGGAGCAGTGGCCCAACTGGGCCACGGATCACAGTTTATGGCAACCCCAAGCTGAGAGCCCACGCCTCAGCTCCGTCTCTGCAGCCAGCTTCCCCGCTCTGATACCTGGGAGCTCTGGCGCACTCAGGCACCCCCGGTCTTTCTGTGACCCCAAGGGTCCTGAGACCCCAGTGTCCCGTGAGGGTTCCACCCCCGCTTAGCCACTGGAGCGACGTCCCTCAGCGGAACCGACTTCTAAAAGGTCCGATTTTGTGCTCCGCGGCTCTAGCACTTGCCAGAAGCGGCCGGCGGAGGCCCCTCCCCCGCCGTCTATCCTCCTGAATATTGCCTCGGATTCACTTCTCTGCACGTCCTACCTTCCAGTAAGTGGTCGCTTCTCTGTTCAGAGAGTTGTTGCTACTCTCCTCTTTGATCTCCTGTTGATTTCGTAGGTGTTCAGAATGGTTTGATCCCTATTCAGCTGAATTCCTGAGACCAGACAAAATCTAGGTCTCCTACTCCTCCGCCATCTTGCTCCGCCCCCCCCCCATGGCAGTGATTTAAGTCCATATATAGGGCTATCACTGGAAAAGTTACCCAAAGCCATAAGAATACATTTAAATTTTATTAAGAGTTTTTGATTTTCATTTGTCTGGTAGGTTTATGTTTATAATCATCACAATATAAGCATTTCTAAATTTCTTTTAAAGTGATCTTGCTAAAGTCTGTTTGAAAGCATTGAGTGAAGTGCTTTGAGATAACTACTCTAGTCCTGGGAGACAAAAGAAGGCTTTCCCAAGAGGGGGTAGTATATAAATCGAGCACCTAAATTGATGTATATATTTAGTGGAGGATGGTGGCAACAGCTCCCGAGGTGGGGATACTGGCCAAGAGCTGCTTCACTCTTCTAGAAATAGACTATTGACAACAATAAACTAGGAGCTGAATGAAAAAGTCAAATAAAGTAGTCACATCAACAAGTGAAGCACACGGATTTCATCAAAGAGAAAGAAAGCACGGTTGTCAATTGCATGTAAGTGATGAAGGGGTGGTCCTAACAAGTCCTCAAAAAATATTGGTGAAATGAATGATGAAAGGATAAAATATAAGCTCAGAGTTTTAAGCCAGAAATGATACAGTTGGTAAAAGGAGTTTGCTCAGTACTCAGAAAGGTAAGAAATTCAGTGGGGCCCTGGAGCTCTGTGATTGAAGGAATGGGTAGGATACTACTGATAGAGACTTGATCCAGGACTCTTCCTTATACGGGGACAGCTGCAAAGAGGATGTAGTGCATCTGAGATTAAAAGCGGTCCATGCTTGCACCCAAAACCATAAGATACCTAGGAATAAATTTAACCAAAGAGGCAAAGGATCTGTACTCAGAAAACTATAAAATACTCAGGAAAGAAATTGAAGAAGACACAAAGAAATGGAAAAACTTTCCATGCTCATGGATTGGAAGAACCAACATGGTGAAGATGTCAATGCTACATAGAGCAATCTACACATTCAATGCAATCCCCATCAAAATACCATCCACTTTTGTCAAAGAAATGGAACAAACAATCCTGAAATTTGTATGGAACCAGAAGAGACCCCGAATAGCCAGAGGAATCTTGAAAAAGAAAAGCAAAGCTGGCGGCATCACAATTCCGGACTTCCAGCTCTATTACAAAGCTGTCATCATCAAGACAGTAGGGTACTGGCACAAAAACAGACACATAGATCAATGGAACAGAATCGAGAGCCCAGAAATGGACCCTTAACTCTATGGTCAACTCATCTTTGACAAAGCAGGAAAGAATGTCCAATGGAAAAAAGACAGTCTCTTCAACAAATGGTGTTGGGAAAATTGGACAGCCACATGCAGAAGAATGAAACTGGACCATTTCCTTATACCACACAGAAAAATAGACTCCAAATGGTTGAAAGACCTAAACGTGAGACAGGAGTCCATCCAAATCCTAAAGGAGAACACAAGCAGCAACCTCTTCAACCTCAGCCGCAGCAACTTCTTCCTAGAAACACCGCCAAAGACAAGGGAAGCAAGGGCAAAAATGAACTATTGGGATTTCATCAAGATAAAAAGCTTTTGCACAGCAAAAGAAACAGTCCACAAAACCAAAAGACAACCGACAGAATGGGAGAAAATATTTGCAAATGACATATCAGATAAAGGGCTAGTATCCAAAATCTATAAAGAACTTATCAAACTCAACACCCAAAGAACAAATGATCCAATCCAGAAATGGGCAGAAGACATGAACAGACATTTTTCCAAAGAAGACATCCAAATGGCCAACATGAAAAAGTGCTCAACATCGCTCGGCATCTGGGAAATCCAAATCAAAACCTCAATGAGATATCACCTCACATCAGTCAGAATGGCTAAAATTAACAAGTCAGGGAACGACAGATATTGGCGGGGATGTGGAGAAAGAGGAACCCTCCTACACTGTTGGTGGGAATGCAAGCTGGTGCAGCCACTCTGGAAAACAGTATGGAGGTTCCTCAAACAGTTGAAAATAGAGCTACCATACGATCCAGCAATTGCACTACTGAGTATTTACCCCAAAGATACAAATGTAGGGATTCGAAGGGGTACATGCACCCCAGTGTTTATAACAGCAATGTCCACAATAGCCAAACTGTGGAAAGAGCCAAGATGTCCATCGACAGATGAATGGATAAAGAAGAAGTGGTATATATATACAATGGAATATTATGCAGCCATCAAAAGGAATGAGATCTTGCCATTTGCAACGACGTGGATAGAACTGGAGGGTGTTATGCTGAGTGAAATAAGTCAATCAGAGAAAGACATGTATCATATGACCTCACTAATATGAGGAATTTTTAATCTCAGGAAACAAACTGAGGGTTGCTGGAGTGGTGGGGGGTGGGAGGGATTGGGTGGCTGGGTGATAGACATTGGGGAGGTTATGTGTTATGGTGAGCACTGTGAATTGTACAAGACTGATGAATCACAGATCTGTACTTCTGAAACAAATAATGCAATATATGTTAAGAAAAAAAAAAGGAGAAGATAGCAGGAGGGGAAGAATGAAGGGGAATAAGTCGGAGGGGGAGACGGACCATGAGAGACGATGGACTCTGAAAAACAAACTGAGGGTTCTAGAGGGGAGGGGGGCGGGGGGATGGGGTAGCCTGGTGATGGGTATTAAAGAGGGCACATTCTGCATGGAGCACTGGGTGTTATGCAGAAACAATGAATCATGGAACACTACATCAAAAACTAATGATGTAATGTATGGTGATTAACATAACAATAAAAAATTATTTAAAAAAAGGAATGAGACCTTGCCATTTGCAACGACGTGGATGGAACTGGAGGGTGTTATGCTGAGGGAAATAAGTCAATCAGAGAAAGACATGTATCATATGACCTCACTGATATGAGGAATTCTTAATCTCAGGAAACAAACTCAGTGTTGCTGGAGTGGTGGGGGGTGGGAGGGATGGGGAGGCTGGGTGATAGGCATTGGGGAGGGTATGTGCTATAGTGAGCGCTGTGAATTGTGCAAGACTGTTGAATCACAGATCTGTACTTCTGAAACAAATAATGCAACATATCTTAAGAAAAAAGAAAAAGAAGAAGATAGCAGGAGGGGAAGAATGAAGGGGAGTAAGTCAGAGGGGGAGACAAACCATGAGAGACGATGGACTCTGAAAAACAAACTGAGGGTTCTGGAGGGGAGGGGCTGGGGGGATGGGTTAGCCTGGTAAAGGGTATTAAAGAGGGCACATTCTGCATGGAGCACCGGGTGTTATGCACAAACAGTGAATCATGGAACACTACATCAAAAACTAATGATGTAATGTACGGTGATTAACATAACAATAAAAAATTTAAAAAAACCACATTGAGATACCACCTTACACCAGTTAGAATGCCAAAAATTGACAGGGCAAGAAACAACAAATGTTGGAGAGGTTGTGGGGAAAGGGGAACCCTCTCGCACTGTTGGTGGGAATGCAAGTTGGTACAGCCACTTTGGAAAACAATGTGGAGGTACCACAAAAAATTAAATATAGAGTTACCCTATGACCCAGCAATTACACTCCTGGGTTTACCCCAAAGACACAGATGTAGTGAAAAGAAGGGCCATATGTACCCCAAAGTTCATAGCAGCAATGTCTGCAGTAGCCAAACTGTGGAAAAAGCCGAGATGCCCTTTAACAGATGAATGGATAAAGAAGATGTGGTCCATATATAGTATGGAATATTACTCAGACATCAGAAAAGATGAATAGTCAACTTTTACATCAACATGGATGGGACTGGAGGAGATTACGCTAAGTGAAATAAGTCAATCAGAGAAAGTCATTTATCATATGGTTTCACTTATTTGTGGAACATAAGAAATAGCATGGAGGACATTAGGAGAAGGAAGGGAAAAATGAAGGGGGGGAAATCGGAAGGAGAGATGAACCATGAGAGACTGTGGACTCTGAGAAACAAACTGAGGGTTTTACAGGGGAGGGGGTTTGGGGGCTGGGTTAGCCCGGTGATGGGTATTAAGGAGGGCACGTACTGCATGGAGCGCTGGGTGTTATATGAAAACAATGAATTGTGGATCACCACATCAAATACTAATGATGTATTGTATGGTGACTAACATAACATAATAAAATAAAATTAAAAAAAAGAATGATCCCAATGTATTTCTAAGATGTAAGTTAAGAGATTTTGCAAGTGATGATATTGTAAATGCATAAAAAACTCTGAATCTCAAAAAAAAAAACCAAAAAACTATATTTTTCCAATCTGTGAACATGGAATATTTTCTATTTATTTGTATCCTCCTAAATCTATTTCACCAGTGTTTTATAGTTTTCATGTAGAGATCTTTAAGTTCCTTGGTTAAATTTATTCAAAGATACTTTATTCTTTTTGATGCTATTATAAATGGTATTGTTTTCTTAATTTCTATATCTAATAGTTATTAATGTATAGACACAAAACTGATTTTTATATATTGATTTTGTATCCTGAAACTTTACTGAATAAACTATTTGTTTATTAGTCTAAAAAAAAATAAAAGCTGTCCATGCACTGAATGACTTGGGTGTAGCTTTTTTTATTCTTGAGGAGTTATGCTTGAGTGTTTGTGTTACACATAGAGAAAACATTGGATTTGAAATTAAGAACAGGGTTCACATCTTAGATTCACTACTTATTAGCTGTGTTGCCTTTGGCAAGTTATTTAATCTCTCAGCTAGTTTGTTTTTCATGAACGGTCAAAAACATCCGCTTTCCCACTGAGTATGAAAATTAGGTGAGCTAATCTACACTGCCTGCCACAGCACCATTAATGTATGCAATTAATGTATTTTTAACCTTAATCTAGAAAGAAAAAAAGTATTTGAGAAACATCTAGCTTTCCCCCTGAAAGTACCCATTCAACTATAGCACCCAAGTTAGCCGATGCAGACAAGACAGGAAAAAGGAAGCAACAAGGACAGGAGGAGCATCTAGTCTAGCCAGAGAATCCTCTGTGAGTCTTGTCAGATATCACCATTATGGTATCTGAGATGAGAACTCACTCATGATGATATTTCTACAACCATTCTTTGCCTGGTTGAAGATACTTTTCCCTCTCCCCTTTAAGTGGGCAAATGATTCATGTTTGCCCATTCCTAAGCTTGCCCCAAGATTTTTAAAATGGAGAGGAAAAGGCTCATTTTCTTTTTGAAGTGCTGAGCTGGAAAGTGTAAGCCCCTAGGGAAACAAAATGTTTTCTTTTAAGTGGGGATGCTTTACATCAGCATATACATAGCACTTGGAGATCTGAAGAGGAAAATGGAAAAACGTTTGGCAATATCTGGATCACAGCAGTTGATGCGGCAGAAAGACCATTACCAGTGGTAGCTATAGAGTCCTTTGGGTCAAGTCTAAAATGAAGAGAGGATGAGAAGTGGCTTAAGGAACCTGATACCCACAATCCAAGATAAGGTCTATTCTCAGCACAAGTTCTCTGAGCAGGCTTGTTTGGCAGACCAACCAATGCACTGGCACCAGGAATTGGGTCCTGAGGGGCTAGCTGGAATATTACCAAGAATAACCTTGAGAAGCAGAGATGCTCAGTGAACGATTTGCAGTGCCTAAACCTGTGCTCTAGCAGCACTCCTTGGAGAGGAGGTGAGAGAAGCCAATAGAAATGACTGGTGAACTGAGACCTGAACAGGTGGGCTACAGACAGCCCTTGAAGGCCACTTGTCATGGAGGGAAATAAAAGTAGAAAGGCTGACCCCTTTAGCCTCAAAGCTTCCCCTGGATTCAACAATGGCAGTAAAGTAGTTCCTGGAACGAGTTGGAATATCCTGCGGTACCTACTAAAATGCATTTTGCTGGGTCCCATTCTGGTGTCCAAATCTGCATTTTAACAAGTTCTGCAGATAAATCTTAGGCACCTGAGGTCTTGGAGCTCTTGGGATACAGTTTCCAGTAAAGGGAAAAACCTGAGAGATGACTTGCAGGATATGTACTGAATCTCTTCTAGTTTCTTCAGAGGAGAGTGGCAGTAGGCATTGTCATGGGAACCTTACTCAGAGACTCGTTCTAAAAAGCATTGACCTGAGTATTGTGTTCTCTGTAGAGCCAGAGACCATCTGAGAGGTCTGACTTCTTGCCTTCTGTGAAATCATAGAAAAAAACAATCTTTTTATTGTTTCTTTTTCTAATGCAACAGGAAATGGCAATTTATTCTTCTTACCAGTTCAGCTGCATGGAAGCTGAGAATCCTACCTTGCTTGGGTTAGCCTGGCCTCTCGTCATTTATTTGTGCCCTGGAGGCATTAGTATACACTGTTCAACAGCTGGCCTTGGATTTTATGCACGTTTACTCCCAGCAATCAAAACTCTGCTTGTTCAGCATCTTTATAATCTACTCTGTTCCCACGCAGACAAGCATGAGACTCTTTTCTTTACCTGCCATTTAGTAATAGTAGCGAGGCTGAGTGACAAACACTCCAGCCCCTAAAACTTCCTATTCTGACAAGCTTTCATAATAGTTCCCTTTTGCTTCACACCTTTGCTAAAAGGTGAATACATGTTGACACATCACATTTTTTTGGACACCTCTCTAGCAGCTGTCAGATGAATGTGTATTTTCTGCTTGCTTTATACATTCTGTTATAAAGCCCAGGAGAGCCTTGCTTTCTGGATATAATGCAATTCCCACGCTTGGAGTTTTGCTGTTTCTTTCAAATACTGGTAATCTGGTTACTAAAAGTACTTCTACATTTATCCTATTTCAGGATTAGGCATTCAGTGACTCCTTTACTCTTCAGAAAGAAGCGCGGTAAAGTCAGAATCAACTGATTGAAGATTTCATACTGTTCCTGATCTTTATATTTATGCTAAGCAATGCTTCCTTATTACATTGTATTATCTGAGCAGCACATGCTTATAAGACAGTGGGCAACCAGTCTCCTGTTGGTGAGGATTTCCTATAAAGATGTAGCTAAAAGACTTGGGATCATTTATGGGGATAGGTGAATATATATTTTTCTTAGTGTCAGAAGATGCCTGAAATATACTCTATAGCTAATGGGGATTTATGACTCTAAATACTAATCTGGAATTAACTTTAGCTAATACATACTAAGGATTAATACCAAATTGTTTAAAAATAAGAAATTTGAGTCCATTATTCAGTTTAAAAATTATTGGTGTGGAAGGGAGAAATGGTGAGAAGGGGCTAGGAAAAGAACAAGGTGGGGGGGGAAGAGGAAGGAAAGAAAGGTCAGAGTGTATTTGAAAGGATATTCAGTTTGGGGAGACATGGATCTGTCTATCACTTAGCACTAAGCGAGTACATGGATGGCAGTGGTGAACAGTTCACCCACAAGGTTCTTAGTTTCCTTTTTCTTAAAATATAGGTGACAATTCCTACTGGACCAATCAAAGTTGTTGGTGACAGAAAACAAAAATAAAAACTACTTTAGCTAATTTAAACAGGAGGGTCATCTACTGGTGAGACATTAGGGAACTCCCAGAAGCCTTAGGAAGATGGGGAAACATGAGCAGGGACCAAGGAAACCATGCACAACCATAATCCTACCACAGGAAGTCTTTTGTGCAATGGCGGATAGAATGTTAACCGCAGATGCCCTGCCACAGACACTGCAAACAGTCCTGTACCTTTGAGTAACCCCCTCAAGAGTCAAAGTTATAGGTAGATGGACAAACCTAGGTACTGTGTCTGCCTACTGGCTGTACCTTAGCTTCCAAGGAGCAAAGGAAAGGCCTGACACCCCAACCCCTAGACTTTGATAGTGAGAGTGAACTGTGCCTCCCTCCTATCTTGCAGTCCCCCAAACTAAGGAGAGTGTCCAAATGCTTGGGAGGACTGGTATTATAAATTTTCTTTGCATCACAACACAGGTCATTAAAAATAAAGTAGTAGGGGCGCCTGGATGGCTCAGTCAGTTAAGAATCTGACTCTTGATTTTGGCTCAGGTCATGACCTCAGGGTTGTGGGATGGAGCCCAGTGTTGGGTTCCACGCTGGACGTGGAGCCTGCTTAAGATTCTCTCTCTTCCTCTCCCTCTGCCCCTCCCCTGCTGCTGATATATGCATGTGCATGCTCTCTCAAAAGAAAAAAAAAGTATTAAAAGAAGTACTTCGGTAAAAGTACCTAATACCTAACGCATGTTCAATAAATATCATTTGCGTGATTCTTTTTCCTCGTTAGCCATTCACATTTCACATGTAGAATGAGGATTGCTATTTGCATGTTCACTATGAGAACACTGAGACAATGTAGAACTTTTGACCTAGGCCACCAGCTAAACTGACAACAGCTAGACAAAAGCTCCAGCTTCTGAGCAGTGCATAGACCACTTTATGCCAAGGAGAGGGAGAAAGAGAAAAAAAAAATTTCATTCAGGGACAGCAGAGAAGAAATTAACTTCTTTTCTATTTGACTCAGACTCAGACTGCATTCTTTAATTTCAATCCCCAGTGTTTACGCAGGTTCCTTGTAATGAGTAGTAGAGCAGGACAGCAGGAAGAGAGGGTCAATATTTGGACATAATGTGTCACTGACCGCTGAGTGAGCCACAGTTTTGGTTCACAGGTGTACTTGTAAAACCCCCAATTCCATCTGTTTCCTTAATTCCCTCAGGTGTTTGGAGTTAGTTAAGAAAGCTCACCTCAGTCTACCATTGGTGAAGAATATTCTTTATTGGTATTTAAAATGTTCAAGTAGCTTAAAGACAAAGTATGGAAGCAAGAAGATGGGGAATTGTTCACGAACAGTTACTCATCCCCTATCAGTGCTTTATTGTACAATTATGCACATAAATAAGTACATTGCACTCTTTGCAATTTACTGTAATGTTACCCTAAATTAATATATTAAATTACTGTTTTCATTTCAACCTCAACAGGAACTATATATTTGAATATTAATGCATATATTAAACCATATTTCTTCTCTGGTGAAAACTAAAATATATCATCCTATATTTTTGTACTAATAAGCACTGAGAGAGGTGCTCAGCATTTTTTTGTATGACATCTCAACTTCCACTCTTTGCCACAAGGTTATGCCTCTCTTTCTAGGTGCCTCAGTTCTGTGTGTTTCCTGAGAAGCTCTTGTGCTACTCTACCAGGTGCTTCCAGGGGCTGTGGCTGATGTCCCATGGTAACCCTCCTTTTTCAAGGGATCCTGTATTCCCTCCCTAGATGTCATTTCTCCCCATGGTCCCTCATACAAATAGCCATCTAGGTGCCCCAGTGCCAACAGCACACTGGGAAGGAATCTCTGCTTTCATCAGTTTTATTTTGGCCTAAGGATCCCAGAGGTATGTTCCTTGTGCCTCAGGGTTTTTATAAACTCTAACTCCCATTTGTTTATGAGTAACAGTCTCTCCCCCCAGGAGCTGGCATCTGGAGACCTCAACTCAATATATTTAAGTTTCATTTGCAATAGAGTATCCCAAATTGTTCCCTCCCCTCTAATTTCTACCTCTTTCTACATACACTAAACACACACTCTCAATAGAAAGGCTTTCTTACTGCCCCTCACCTAATTGAATCTCTGATCCCTCATGCAAATAAACATGTGGGGGGCCATTGGAATGCCAGTGATGAACATTGCTTACACTCAAACCAAAACCCCATTACATATCATATCCCATAGTCTAATAAATGAGCGTTCCATGAACCCATTTCAGAGTAATGATGCTTAGAGTTTTGCTTTGTTCTTTTTTTTGTGTGTGTGTGGTTTATTTTGGTGGCTCTCTATTACAACTCTGGGTGAAGCAGCAGTTGCTTCATCATTTGGAAGGGACCCTTGAAGCGGTTCTGTCCCATAGAACTTTCTGCAGTGATGATGGAAATGTTCTTTATCTTAACAATTCAAAATAGCCATTAGCCACATTGAGCACTTGATATACGGCTAATATTACTAAGGAACTGACATTCTACTTCTGCTTAATTTTAATAATAGTAAATTATTTAAATAACGGCATGTGAGTAGTGGCTACTGTATTGGAAAACGCAGCTGAAGGAAAGATCAGGAGCAGAAAATTCTTATTCTTGAGTCCATTAGATATAGGTTATAAATTTAGAAAATATATATTTATTGAAGCAAATGTAAATAAGCAAACTTGGGGCGCCTGGGTGGCTCAGATGGTTAGGCATCTGCCTTCGGCTCAGGTCATGATCCCAGGGTCACGGGATCAAGCCCCACATTGGGCTCCTGGCTCAGCGGGGAGCCTGCTTCTCCCTCTGCCTCTCCCCCTGCTCATGCTTTCTCTCTCTGTATCTCTGTGTCTCAAATGAATAAATAAAATCTTAAAAAAAAAGAATAAGCAAACTTTAGGTAAGACCCTGGCACCACTAAATTACGAATGAAAGAAAGAAAAATCGTGAATTCTAAGATTGCCGGAAAGACGGTCAACAACTCATAATTCAAACCATACATTGTCAATAACCCCCCCAAAAGTGACTATTTGAGCTTAATGTCACTGTGTAAAACATGAAACAATTAAGAGAAACTGTTTCAAGAAGTAAAATAATTTGGTCTTGAAGTGTAATAGCTAGAAGTAATTGCCTAGGCTGGCAGGCATCTATCTAATTTCCTGATTTTAATGTCTTAAATACAAGGCATGCAAGCACTAAAGCCAATTTTAAATAAACCCAGAATTTTTTTTTTCCTTTGGGTATCAAGCACATTTAGAATGGAGAGCAGGAAAAGAAAGTTCTAAGCAAAGGTGACACGGACCACCCAGTGGCGTGAGCAGAAAGCCAGAGTACAATTAGGAAGCGCATCAACTTATAAAGGGAACCACTAGTCATCCTCATGCACAGGATTTTCAATTACTCTTTAATAAACCTGACTTGTTGGAATTATGCTAAATTCAAAGCTCCAGGTCATACCACTTTGAAATCTGGAGGTAGAGAGCTACAAGCAATTTAAAAATTGAAAGTGGGGTCTCTGATGTGTGCCTGGGACATGAGCTTCGCTTCTGATGGCGAGCAAAGAGCTATGCTAATTTCCTTTTTATACATTCTGTCATTGCCACTGTAAAGGCTCTGGGATGCTGTGAGGATTAGATGCTTTTGTGCCTAAAATTCATTATGTCCTGACTAATTTTTATGTGGCAGGGAATTATAAGTGCAGCACGTTGTAAAACATTGTATGGAGAAGGACTTGGCAGTGGGGAGGAAGAAGGGGACAGATCAATCAAGACAGGTGGCTTTGTTTACCCTGTCATTGTTCTTGACTTTGCTGCTTTGCTTTCCGAATCCCCCAGGGAAAGGGAGCATGCACGGGTGGGTGGAGTCCTATTCACAGCCCATGTGCAAGTCTTCGGGGGTAATTGCTGAGCGACCCCTCAATTCTTGAAATCAAAATGGGAAGGAAGCAAAATACTTCAATCCTTGAAGAGTAACAATAACTAATCCTTCGTTCTGGGGCTGGACACGCTGCGTAGCATACCCTTCTCGCCCTGTATATTGTGTTTCCATTTTAGTGAATGAAAATTTAAAATAGCAGGCATAACAAACAAAATAGTAGACAGCCTGGTAGAGTGCAAATAGTTGCTTCACAGGTAAGCAGACATGGATTTTAATACCAGATCCATAAGTGTTTGTTGCAACTCCTTCAGAGATTTACTTAAACTCTTTGAGCCTCAGTTAACTCTGCTGTAAAGCAGGACCAACACACCTCTCTTAAAGGCTGTTAAAAGGTAAAGTATCTAAAGCATACCACTGACCAAAAAAATCACTGAGCCAAGGTCAGGTATTTTTCCCCTCTCTGTGCCCAAGCCATAATGAGATCAAGTTGTTTGGGAAAAGTGTGTAATTTGCTTTCCTACTTGGAACTGTGACCCTGCGGTCCTGCCTCCTTGCATATCCTGGTGAATTGAAGCTACAATTTGAAGGAAAGCTAAAGGTCTCATTTATCAGGTTCTTCTTAAGCTGGGATGAGCCCTAAGCAGTCAGCCTCTATACTAGCTTCTCCTGGTCCCTTCAGCACTCAATGGAGCCAAAAGTGAAGAGCAAAGCAAAAGGCAGTGCCAGTCCCAGAGAGTTACTCAAGGCTCCTTGACCAAAGGTATTCAAAGGGCATCTCTCCAAACTTTTATAAAAATCCTCAATGCTCCTCACAAAGGGCCCTACTCGGTTCTTGGAGTGGTGACTACCTCTGTCTTCCCAAAGAAAAGAGAATGGTATGTGCCTCCCTGTCTGCCCAAGATTCTGTGTCATAGTGCCTCCTGGATTCCTGATGTCTTCCTTCCACTATCTGTGCTGTTTGCAGGTCTGCGGGTGTCTTCCTAACAGTGGTGACAGTGAATATCCTAGGACCGGCATTGCTGTACATGATTTCAGGGCACTGGAATGGCTGATTTACCTACTTCTAACAACTGTCTAATAGGTGGAATATTAGTTTCATGTCCGTCCATTCTACAGGGGAGTAAAGCTGAGCCTTTCATAGAGTTGGTCAATGGCAGAGCTGCAGCTCAAATCTCAATAAAAAACCCATATCTATGTACTTATTACAGTCACTGTAATCCTTTTCCACCACTGTTTTGGCTTCTGAAAACCAGCCTCCACACTTGATGAGATTGGAGTAACCCATAAATAAGGGTATGGCTTCCTCAGAAAAAGATAAAGAAGTATTATGGAACCATGGAAAAGAGAAAGAACTAAAAAGCTTTTCACTGTCAATGCAATCTTAAAAATGTCTTTTTCTCTGAGCCATCCTGTTCTCATCTACAATATAGTTAATAATCTCTGTCCTACCTACCACAGAAGTTTGTTGAAAGGCTCTAATAAAGTGTTTTATGTGGACACTCTGAAAACCATACAGCCTTATACAGTATTGGTTTTGTTATTAAAATTAGACATTATTAGGTTTTAATATCCTGCAGTGGGGGAGAGACTCTTTACCATCATTCCCCCATCACATTGAAGACAAATGCACTTTTCTTTTTCCTTATCCATTTTCATTTGTAAGAACTCTATTCTGGCCATGAAGTTGGAGGTCATTATAAAAAAGATTATATGCTTTGTAGTTTGACAAACTTGGATTTGTATGCCAATTCCAACACTTACTTGTCTTGTACTTCACCGTTCTATTTATGAGCCTGTCTCATTTCCCTTGATTCTATAATAAGGCGAATGCTACTCCCTCTTTCACAAAAATTTTCTGAGTATTAATGAGATAACCTGACAAAACACACCTAGCCTCACACTCTGTATACAATTGTCAATAACTGTAGTCTTTTTCCAGCCTTACTTACCTCACCTGGGAAGACTGTGTATGAATGCAGGAGGATGGTACTTTGATGCTACAAAAGTTCTCTACATTCTTTAAATTCATGATTTCCACGTGGTAATACATATGAAAATCCATGCAATGATGGTTGCGGCAGATACACATGGGAAATTTATTAAAAACACATGGGTCTGATAACTCTAAATCTGGGGAAGGGCCCAGGAATACAAGCTTTTAACAGGCTTCCAAGGCAATTCTTATAGGAAACCAGGCTCAAGAACTATGGTCTTCAATGATGAGGCTAATAATCTTTTACGCCAATATGTTTGTAGTGTTCTTAATGTATCTCCTTCTGATCACACTTTAGAAAATAATTTAAATTAATATGTCATGGCATGGTTTATAAATCACTGGAGGAATATTTTGAACCTATCATGCAAATGCTAGGCTTTGAGAATCAATGTAAGTCAGCATAAAATTGAATGTTACCTCCCCTTGCTCCTCGAGGTTTTAGAGCCCAGTTGAGTGAATAATCTGCCTTTCACCTCTTTGGCCTTGTTGGGAGATCAAAATTCCTCGAGACACAGCAAGATCTTGTTACTCCTCACTTTTATATGCATGATGACTTATTGGGACAGTGAAGGTTACTATGGAGACTATGACTGTTTTTTAGTTGATTGACAGTTTCCACTTACGAGCTCCTTTGCTGTTGTGAGTTGAAACAATGAAAAATAGCATAAAACAGTACTAAGGTTTTCCAAGTCTTAAAATGAAATGTGTCTCCCGTGACACACTTAGTGATTGAAAGAAGGAAAGATTCACTTCAATTCTTCCTTCTTCTTACTTGCACACCTTGTGTTCACATTTTCTTTGCAGAGTAACAGAGTTGAATCAAAGACACAGGTTTGCATCTCGTCTCCTGGAGCATTTTCCACAGTAGTCTCTTGACTCCCCTCATAGCCTTGAGGGTCTCAAAGATTGGTATGGCAGGAAAATTTTCTCAATATGATCTTGTGTTAACCACAATCTTTTAGTGAGTCAACAGAGAAACTTTCTCCTTTCTCAGGTTCTCACAAAGTTAGTAGGACGACAGGGTAGGTGTATGACTTTCCCAGGATTACTATAACAAAATTCCACAAATGGGCAGCTTACCACAACAAAAATGTGTTCTTCCACAGTGTTGGAAGTTGAATCTACTGATTTTTATGTCGATCCACCAAATTTACTAGGTGCTTTCATTATCTCTGTTAATTTGTATACTTTCTATATTGAAATTTTCATGTTGAGAATACTGTTTATCTGCACATAATGGCATTTCTATCTTGTGCAGTCATTATAATTTGTATTTCTTTGAATTTCATTGGCTAAGGCTTACAATAAAAAGCATTTAAAATCAGGGGTAGTAGAAAGCATCCTTGCATTCTTCTCAACTTTAATCAGAATTCTTGTAGTTTCACAATGAGATAGATGTGTACTGTAAGGTTTTTGCAGAAAGGTTTTTCAAATTACGTGTGTGATTTAAAGTGATGCTTGTTATTGTAACAGAAACTCTAAAACATCAATGACCGCAAAATAGGAGGTTTACTTATTGTTCACCAAAAGTATTGTTTATCATTGACAACTGCCTCACGCAGTTATTTGGAGCCCAATGTCAGTGGAAGATTTGTCACTTTAAATCTTTAGTTTCCTGGGTCACTCTGGGCAAGGATATCTAGCTGACAGGTGAAGGAAGAGAGTGAGTCACAAGTGAAAGGATTTTTTAGGCTGGACCTGGAAGTGGTGTACATTTGACAGAACTTGGCTAGATGGCCACTTTTTCTTTTTTCGCAGTGGAGGCTGAGAAGCACCACGCAACTCGGTGTCCAGGAAGAACAAATAGGTTTAGTAAGCACAGTTTCATCTAAATATGTCCAATCCCTGCATAGAGATTAAACAGATACCAAGTGTATCTAGCTGTCTGTTTTAGATCAGAGAGGTTTTTGTGTTTTTAATCATGAACAAAACATCACATCTAGACTAGAATAGCCACAAATCATTTTATAAATTAAATATAATTTTGAAACACAATGTTTTGAATATCTGGGAGCAAAACTGCTTTGGTTGGACTGAAGGCCAGAGACACTGAACAGCTCAAGAGGGCCTGTGGTTGCTACTAAAGCACCTTTGAAGAACCATAAGGCACCACACAAAATAATGTCGAAAACCACTCACTGAGTTAGAGACTCATTCATCAGTTACTGCTCTGAATTAAATAAATTGTGTTTGGTGTTTCCTGTTTAATAGTTCTTAAAATAAATAATCCAATTAAGGATTCATTAAGCTCCAACATTTTTATTTTACAATTATTGTCATCTCACCCCTTTTTCTTTTCTCAAACTTACTTAGAAATGCTCTGTATCGGTCCTTCCCATTTTAGAATGAACGTAACTCTGTGCGTTCCCCTTCTAGTGGTAGTTGCATGCCAAACATTTCCTCTCTTAGGGTGGTTTCAAAGGATCTTCCTCTTGTAATAGGAAAATAAAGCATTAACATAAAATGGCTAATGGATATGGATAGTAAAATGAAGGATGGACACAGAGCCTGATGTTTTTGAAATCACCCACCCTCATCTATCTGTCCCTATGCCTAATCCATACAACACAAGCACTTTGTTGTTCCTGTAGTTTGGAGGAAGGGGCAGAAAACTTTTGGAATAGTGTAAAAACTACAGCTAGGCCCTATATATAGATGCTTGTTTTCCATGGATCTCTAAGGTTCTATACTACTGTTTTCAGGAGTTTCTCAAATTTTTGGTAGATTTCATTTAATTGGTATGCTTTTAATATTTTACATACAGTAATTACTGAGGTAAAAGTTAGCATGCATACTCCTATGATCAATAGTTGTTTTTTTAATGAAATACGAGGGTAACAAATTTTTAATCATGATGCCAGAAAAATTTAGAGTTTTAAATAGTTCTTCAACTATTTGGGGGCTTATATTAGAATTTCTTTTAAGTGAAATACTGAAGAGCATTGCTGTGAGTCTGCATTTTGTTGAATGTAAAACTTCTAAATCCAGGAGAAAAAACAAGTATGTTTTCATTGTTCTCTATTAAAAAAAATCTGCTTATCCTATGTATTCATCTAAGTTGGAAGAGCAAAATAGCTGTTTCTTAAAACATCCTGAAATTCTTGGCTTCTAGCACACCCATCCTCTAATTGAAGACACAGGGTATCACATGATTCCCTGTATCCATGTCATCCTTGGTTGTGCCACAAGATAAGTGGTGGTTTTCTCAATAAAATGGGGGAAAATACAGTATAGATAAGGTTGTTAGGTCTCCTGATTACATTCCAAAAGATCCATTTAGGGGCCTGTCACTGGGGAGATGCCTTTCATGGAATTCATTTGAAAAGGAAACTAGTACATCCCAGGCAGCTTTCTCTTGGCTGTAGTACTTTCTGACAGTGGAGGAAAAGAAAACTCTAAACAAACAAGTCAAAAGCCAGGTAGGCACCTCAGGAAAGAATGGTAAAAAGACCAAATCAAAACTTTAATATTGGTAAGTTTTCAACTCTGGTGGAAATTTTTTAATGTATGGTAATAATTACATTAACAATTGGCATAAATATTTGCTGACTGCCAGCTTCCCATTTCTCAAATACATACAGACTCTGACATCTGCCTGAGATGGGTCTTACCTTGGAAGACTAAAGATGTTGGGGGGAAAAAGGATGTACGAGGAAGCCTTTCCTTCTCTCCTGAGATGTCCCAGTACTGAAAAACTACCACCTGAAGAGAGTAGAGTTCCTCTAGTCCACAATTCCCATGTAAATTAGAATAATTTACCTAGCCTTTCATATGAGAGAGAAACAAACACACATCCACTAGTATTTTCTTTGGTGTAAGATACACACGATAAAAATGGAAAGATGAATTGAGACAACAGCATTTTTTTTTTTTTTATTGCTGAACTTTTGAAAAGTATCACCCTTACAAAAATGATAACTTTCAGGACCAGGAGATCACTGGCAATAAAAAAGGACAAAGTAATTTGATGATTTATCAAACGTGTACCAAGAATATGTGCAGGAAAGAAAACAAAAACAAAAACAAAAGAAAACCATCAGATAGGACAGTCCTCCAGCCTCAGCATTGACATTTTCTCATATGCTACTTCCAAGAAGCACTGATATGTTAATGTCTAATGCAAAATTTAAAATATTAGGTCAGAGCAAAATATCTTATAACATAAAATGATTCTGCTTCAAATCCTAGCTTTCAAAGTGGTCTGTGTTTTAATTATAACCCCAGCCCCAGTGGCAGCTGTAATGTGGTTATAACAGAGAACTTGGTGGCACAGCAGTCTGTAACACCAAGTTCTTCCTTTTCAACCCCCTTCTGTACACCCTGTCTCCCTTTCTTTCTCGCAGTGCTGTGATTTACAGGTGTTGCTGATAAGATTTTTTTTCCAATGGGGAAACGTGTAGGAAACTTACTTTTTCTAGCAGATGTACAAAAAGAGCTGTCATTCCCCTCATGCCAAGTGTGTCGGCAATTACCCCCAAACCAAACAAACCCTGCTCTGAATTAGAATATCTTTATACTGTACGGTGTTGTATAGCATTAGCTCAGTTGCCAGTTATCATCAGTCTCTGGAAGATGAGGGTTGTGGGTGTCTGTCTTTAAAGATTCTGGAGCTTCTTGGCTGCTGGGTGATTATTGCAAAGCAGGGAAAGACTAAGTACAGATGGAAAGTCATCCCAGTGGTGCCTCAGACAGATGGTCTTTGGAATTTCATTCACAGAGTTGTAAGACATGCATGAGAGTTTGTTGCCCAGATACCAGTTGCTCTGAAAGATGCAGAACTGCTCATCAACACAACAGTCCTGTTACAATGCTTCTGATTGGCTTGTCTCTTCTCCTTCAGTTCTGTCGACTTAGAGTGTATCTAGTGTCACTTGGAAGATCACTAGGTAGAAGATAGTTTCATTCCTCTCTCTATAGTAACCACTCTCTGTAGAATCAGAAATTCTTAGAAAAAGCCACCTTGCTACTGGAGGTGTGGTCTATGGACCAGGTGCATTAGCATCACCTAGAAACTTGCAAGAAATGCAGAGCCTCAGGCCCTACCCCTGACCCACCAAATAAGAATCTCATTTTAACAGGATCCCAAGGTGATCTCTGTTCATGTAAAATTTGAGAAGCCGTGCATTAGAAATCACGTAATTGTCATCTTCCTTTTTATAGAGGAAAGGGCAGAGAGGTTATTTCCCATAATCAACCCCACATAGATTAAACGATTGTCAGCAGAATGGGGACAAGAGCTCTGAGGCAGGAGAATAAGCATGGAATTCACAAACAGTTCAAATCAGAGTTCTGCCACAGATTAGCATTATGGTTTTAGGTATAACTTGTACTGTGACCTCACTGAGGTCAGTTTCCCCTTTCTGAAGGGGGAAGAAATTTAGGTAGCATCCTGAAAGCAAACAATCTGATCAGTAACAAAATAAAATCAAAGAAATGAGAAAATCAGAGAAGGTGAATATGTGGGGTTACAAACTCCCACTGTGCGAGGTGGTTTAAAAATCACAAGAGATGATATATGCAAAAGCTTACAGCATAATCCTGATACTTTCCTGACTCCAAGTTCAATATGCTTCCTTCCAGTTGTAAGGTCATACAACACTTGATCTTGGGGTTGTGAGTTTGAGCCCCATGCTGGGTGAACAGAGTACTTAATTAAAAACAAAAAACAAACTTTTTTTTTTACCAATGGGAAGTTTTTTCTGGATTTACTTACATAGAAATTCCTACTATATTAACACACACACATTATTTCTTATATCTCATAATTTAATTTATAAATGCACAAAAATATAGATAAGCATTACTCAAGTAAGTAAAACTATTTGGGCCATGAGCTAGTATTAATTGATTTTTCAATGTCAGTTCTTAGTGCTATTTTTCATATTCTTTCACATTATGCATTCTTTTTTTAAATTTTTTATTGTTATGTTAATCACCATACATTATATCATTAGTTTTTGATGTAGTGTTCCATGATTCATTGTTTGTGCATAACACCCAGTGCTCCAAGCAGAACATGCCGTCCCCAATACCCATCACCAAGCTAACCCATCATCCCACCCCCCCTCCCCTCTAGAACCCTCACTTAACTTTTCAGAGTCCAAGGTCTTTCATGGTTGGTCTCCCCCTCCAATTTCCCCCCCTTCATTCTCCCCTCCTGCTATCTTCTTCCTTTTTTTTCTTAATATATACTGCATTATTTGTTTCAGAGGTACAGATCAGTGATTCAACAGTCTTGCACAATTCACAGTGCTCACCATACCATATACCCTCCCCAATGTCTATTACCCAGCCACCCCATCCCTCCCAGCCCCCACCACTCCAACAACGCTCACTTTGTTTCCTGAGATTAAGACTTCCTCATATCAGGGAGGTCATATGATACATGTCTTTCTCTGATTGACTTATTTCACTCAGCATAACACTCTCCAGTTCCATCCACATCATTGCAAATGGCAAGATCTCATTCCATCTCATGAAGGCTCCATAATATTCCATTGTATATATATACCACTTCTTCTTTATCCATTCATCTGTTGATGGACATCTTGGCTCTTTCCACAGTTTGGCTATTGTGGACATTGTTGCTATATACATTGGGGTGCACGTACCCCTTCGGATCCCTACGTTTGTATCTTTGAGGTAAATACCAGGTAGTGCAATTGTTGGATCATATGGTAGCTCTATTTTCAACTGTTTGAGGAAGCTCCATACTGTTTTCCAGAGTGGCTACACCAGCTTGCATTTCCACCAACAGTGTACAGGGTTCCCCTTTCTCCGCATCCCCACCAACATCTGTTGTTGCCTGACTTGTTAATTTTAGCCATTCTCATTGCTATGAGGTGGTATCTCATTGAGGTTTTGATTTGGATTTCCCTGATGCCGAGTGATGTGGAGCACTTTTTCATGTGTCTGTTGACCTTTTGGATGTCTTCTTTGGAAAAATGTCTGTTCATGTCTTCTGCCCATTTCTGGATTGGATCATTTGTTCTTTGGGTGTTGAGTTTGATAAGTTCTTTATAGATTTTGAATACTAGCCCTTTATCTGATGTGTCATTTGAAAATATCTTCTCCCATTCTGTCGGTTGTCTTTTGGTTTTGCGGACTGTTTCTTTTGCTGTGCAAAAGCCTTTGATCTTAAACAGGTCCCAAAAGTTCATTTTTGCCCTTGCATCCCTTCCCTTTGGCAATGTTCCTAGGAAGAAGTTGCTGCGGTTGAGGTCGAAGAGGTTGCTGCTTGTGTTCTCCTTTAGGATGTTGATGGACTCCTGTCTCACATTCAGGTCTTTCAACCATTTGGAGTCTATTTTTGTGTGTCGTGTAAGGAAATAGTCCAGTTTCATTCTTCTGCATGTGGCTGTCCAATTTTCCCAACACCATTTGTTGAAGAGACTGTCTTTTTGCCATTGGACATTCTTTCTTGCTTTGTCAAAGATTAGTTGACCATAGAGTTGAGGGTCCATTTTTGGGCTCTCGATTCTGTTCCATTGATCTATGTGTCTGTTTTTGTGCCAGGACCATACTGTCTTGGTGATTACAGCTTTGTAATAGAGCTTAAAGTCTGGAATTGTGATGCCACCAGCTTTGCTATTCTTTTTCAACATTCCTCTGGGTATTTGGGGTCTTTTCTGGTTCCATACAAATTTTTGGATTATTTGTTCCATTTCTTTGAAAAAAGTGGATGGTATTTTGGTGGGGATTGCATTGAATGTGTAGATTACTCTGGGTAGCATTGACATCTTCACAATATTTGTTCTTCCAATCCATGAGCATGGAACGTTTTTCCATTTCTTTGTGTCTTTCTAATTTCTTTCATGAGTATTTTATAGTTTTCTGAGTACAGATCCTTTGCCTCTTTGGTTAAATTTATTCCTAGGTATCTTATGGTTTTCGGTGCAATTGTAAATGGGATCGACTCCTTAATTTCTCTTTCTTCTGACTTGTGGTTGCTGTATAAGAATGCCACTGATTTCTGTGCATTGATTATATATCCTGCCACTTTACTGAATTCCTGTATGAGTTCTAGCAGTTTTGGGGTGGAGTCTTTTGGGTTTTCCACATAAAGTATCATATCATCTGCAAACAGTGAGAGTTTGACTTCTTCTTTGCTGATTTGGATGCCCCTGATTTCTTTTTGTTGTCTGATTGCTATGGCTAGGACTTTTAATACTATGTTAAATAGCAGTGGTGAGAGCGGACATCCCTGCCGCGTTCCTGACCTTAGGGGGAAAGCTCTCAGCTTTTCCCATTGAGAATGATATTTGCTGTAGGTTTTTCATAGATGGCTTTTATGATATTGAGGTATGTACCCTCTATCCCTATACTCTGATCAAGAAAGGATGCTGTACTTTGTCACATGCTTTTTCTGCATCTATTGAGAGGATCATATAATTCTTGTTCTTTCTTTTGTTAATGTATTGTATCACGTTGAATGATTTGCCGATGTTGAACCAACCTTGCAGCCCAGGGATAAATCCCACTTGGTCATGGTGAATAATCCTTTTAATGCCCTGTTGGATCCTATTGGCTAGTATTTTGGTGAGAATTTTTGCATCCATGTTCATCAAGGATATTGGTCTGTAATTCTCCTTTTGGATGGGGTCTTTGTCTGGTTTTGGGATCAAGGTAATGGTGGCCTCATAAAACGAGTTTGGAAGTTTTTCTTCTATTTCTATTTTTTGGAACAGTTTCAGAAGAATAGGTATTAATTCTTCTTTAATGTTTGGTAGAATTCCCCTGTCAGGCCTTCTGGCCCTGCGCTTTTCTTTGTTGGGAGGTTTTTAATGACTGCTTCAATTTCCTTAGGGGTTATAGGTCTGTTCAGGTGTTCTATTTCTTCCTGGTTCAGTTTTGGTAGTTGATACACATCTAGGAACGCATCCATTTCTTCCAGATTATCTCATTTGCTGGCATAGAGTTGCTCAAAATATGTTCTTATAATTGTTTGTATTTCTTTGGTGTTGGTTGTGATCTCCCCTCTTTCATTCATGCTTTTGTTGCTTTGGGTCATTTCTCTTTTCTTTTTGATAAGTCTGGTCAGGGGTTTATCAATCTTAATTCTTTCAAAGAACCAGCTCCTTGTTTCGTTGATCTGTTCTACTGTCCTTTTGGTTTCTAGTTCATTGATTTCTGCTCTGATCTTGATTATTTCTCTTCTCCTGCTGGGTTTAGGCTTTATTTGCTGTTCTTTCTCCACCTCCTTTAGGTGTAGGGTTAGGTTATGTAATTGAGACCTTTCTTGTTTCTTGAGAAAGGCTTGTATTGCTATATACTTTCCTCTTAGGACTGCCTTTGCTGTATCCCAAAGATTTTGAACAGTTGTGTTTTCATTTTCATTGGTTTCCATGAATTTTTTTAATTCTTCTTTAATTTCCTGGTTGACCCATTCATTCTTTAGTAGGATGCTCTTTTGCCTCCATGTATTAGAGTTCTTTCAAACTTTCCTCTTGTGGTTGAGTTCTAGTTTCAAAGCATTGTGGTCTAAAAATATGCAGGGAATAATCCCAATCTTTTGGTACCAGTTGAGACCTGATTTGTGACCTAGGATGTGATCAATTCTGGAGAATGTTCCCTGGGTTCCATGGGCACTAGAGAAGAATGTGTATTCTGTTGCTTTGGGAAGGAATGTTCTGAATATGTCTGTGAAGTCCCTTTGGTCCAGTGTGTCATTTAAAGTCTTTATTTCCTTGTTGATCTTTTGCTTAGAGGATCTGTCCATTTCAGTCAGGGGGGTGTTAAAGTCCCCCACGATTACTGTATTGTTGTCAATGTGTTTCTTTGCTTTTGTTATTAATTGCCTTATATAATTGGCTGATCCCATGTTCGGGGCATAGATATTTACAATTGTTAGATCTTCTTGTTGGATAGAACATTTAAGTAGGATATAGTGTCCTTCTTCATCTCTTATTACAGTCTTTGTTTTAAAATCTGATTTGTCTGATAGAAGGATTGCCACCCCAGCTTTCTTTTGGTGTCCATTAGCATGGTAAATGTTTTTCCACCCACTCACTTTCAATATGGGGGTGTCTTTGGTCTAAAATGAGTCTCTTGCAGACAGCATATGGATGGGTCTTGTTTTTTTATCCAATCTGATAGCCTGTGTCTTGATTGGGGCATTTCGCCCATTTACATTCAGGGTAACTATTGAACGATATGAATTTAGTGCCATTGTATTACCTGTAAGGTGACTTTACTGTATATTGTCAGTGTTCCTTTCTGGTCTATGTTGCTTTTAGGCTCTCTCTTTGCTTAGAGGACCCGTTTCAAGATTTTTTGTAGGGCTGGTTTCGTGTTTGCAAATTCCTTTAGTTTTTGTTTGTCTTGGAAGCTTTTTATCTCTCCTTCTATTTTCAATGACAGCCTAGCTGGATATAGTATTCTTGGCTGCATAGTTTTCTCGTTTAGTGCTTTGAATATATCATGCCAGTCCTTTCTGGCCTGCCAGGTCTCTGTGGATAGATCTGTTGCTAATCTAATGTTTCTACCATTGTAGGTTACAGATCTCTTCTCCCAAGCTGCTTTCAGGATTTTCTCTTTGTCTCTGAGACTCGTAAGTTTTACTATTAGATGTCGGGTTGTTGACCTATTTTTATTGACTTTGAGCGGGGTTCTCTGTGCCTCCTGGATTTTGATGCCTGTTTCCTTCCCCAAATTAGGGAAGTTCTCTGCTATAGTTTGCTTCAATATACCTTCTGCTCCTCTCTCTCTTTCTTCTTCTGGGATCCCAATTATTCTAATGTTGTTTCATCTTATGGTATCGTTTATCTCTCTAATTCTGCCCATGTGATCCAGTAATTGTTTATCTCTGTTTCCCCTCAGCTTATTTATTTTCCATCATTTGGTCTTTTATATCACTGATTCTCTCTTCTGCCTCATTTATCCTAGCAGTTAGCACCCCCATTTTTTATTGCACCTCATTATTAGCCTTTTTGATTTTGACTTGGTTAGATTTTAGTTCTTTTATTTCTCCAGGAAGGGTTTCTCTAATAATCTCCATGCTTTTTTCAAGCCTAGCTAGTATCTGTAAAACCATGATTCTGAACTCTAGATCTGACATTGTACTAATATCCGTATTGAGTAGGTCCCTGGCAGTTAGTACTACCTCTTGTTCTTTTTGCTGAGGTGATTTTTTCTGTCTTGTCATTTTGTGCAGAGGAGAATAGATGAATGAGAGAACAAAATGTTAACAGGGTAACAACTTCCCCAGAAAATATACTCTAAACAAATCAGAAAAGACCTGAAACCAGGGGGAAAAAAAGGGAAAGAAAGATAAAAGAAAAAGGTAAAAACAAACAAAAACAGAATAAAACAACAAGAACAAAAAAACAGAACAAAAAAACCAGAGTATGATCAAATATGATCAGGCTGGTGCATAGATCAGTGCCAACACTAGATTTGGGGTGTTTTTTGCTCTGTTAGAAGAAACTGCCTCCCAAACTTTAAGGAAAAACTTATATATGTTCAAAAATAAGGGCTGATATGATGAAGGGATGGAATATGTCTGTAAAGATGAAAATTATAAAATATTTTATAAAAGAATTGATAAGAAGTTCTTTGAAAAAATAAAGAAGAGGATTTAAAAAAAAAAAGGGAGAGAATGTGATCAGGCAGGAGACTAGAACAAAGCCATACACTAGAGATTTAGGGTATATTTTGATCTGTTAGAAGAAACTGTATCTCAAAATTTTAAAGAGAGAACAACTTATATATATATATATATATATATATATATATGCCAAAAGTAAGGGTAACTACTATGAAGGGATAGAATATGACTCTAAAAATGAAAAATAAAAATGTTTTTTTAAAAAAGGGATAAGATGTTGGTTGAGAAAGGGAAAAAGAAAAATTCAAACAAAAAGAAAAGACAGTTAAAAAAAATTAACTTTGAAAGACTAAAGAATGATGGTAAAAAAGCCATGGATTCTATGTGTAGTGTTCCCCTAGCTCTGGAGTACTGCCGTTCTCACTGATCAGTAAACTTGGTCTTGGTGGGCGGTTCTTGCTGATCTTCTGGGGGAGGGACCTTTTGCCGTTTTTCCCAAATGTCTTTGCTGGAGGCAGAATTACCCCGCCCTTGTCAGTCCGGGCTAAGCAATCTACTCGGGTTTGCTCTCGGGAGCTTTTGTTCCCTGCAAGCTTTCCGTACAACCTTGGAGGACGAGAGTGAAAATGGTGGCCTCCTAATCTCCGCCTGGAGGAGCCAAGAACTTGGGGCCCATTCCTTAGTGCGCCCCAGAGCAAAGCAGTCACTCCCGTCTCCCCGGTCTCCGTCTGCACTCTGTGCTCACCCGGGCTGTGACCGAGCGTTTCTATCTCTGGCACCTGACTCGGTGTGGAGTCTCCAAACCCAGCAGATCCCTGTGGTGTGCTCCGGTGCCACTCCTCCCGGGGCAGGAAGGGGGTCTCCCTGGATCTGCCGCTTGTTGGGTCCCAGCTGGAGGAGCAGTCACCTGACTGTGCCCCAGATCATGGTTTATGGCAACCCCGAGCTTAGAGCCCACGCCTCGGCTCTGTCTCTGCAGCTGGCTTCCCCGATCCAATACCTGGGAGCTCTGCTGCACTCTGGCACCCCCGGTCTTTCTTGACCCCAAGGGTTCTGAGACCACACTGTCCCGCGAGGGTTCCACCCCCCACTTAGCCACTGGAGCAATGTCCCTCAGTAGAGCCGACTTCTAAAAGTTCCAATTTTGTCCTCAGCTGCTCTATCACTTGCCAGAAGTGGCCGACAGAGGCCCCCTCCCCCACCATCTATCCTCCCAAATATCGCCTCAGATTCACTTCTCCGCATGTCCTATCTTCCAGAAAGTGGTGGCTTTTCTGTTCAGAGAGTTGTTGCTATTCTTAAAAAAGAATCCCATTAAGTAATTTAAAGTAAACATACAGATAGTTCTACTTTAAATGTCTCCTTTCTTTAACTTAACCTGATGAACCGCTCTATATTTCAAATATACTGTACTAATATATTATGTTGTCTGTTGAGGATTTCTACTTATTTTGCAATTTCAGATAAATATGCTAAAGAGTAGTTGACAGTTTAAAAAGGCATATTTAAATTACACAAATTATTAACAAATGTAAAAGTAAAATTCTAGTGAGTTCCCCAGTTCCTAAAATTTTAATTAAGGGGAGTGAACAATAAATTCATTAATACTTTTATCATATCATTAAAAGCATTTGCTTTCAGAGAAGAGCAGTTGTGTCTACATATCAACTTTGGGAAAATCAAAGCAAAAGAGATAGACTGAAGTCAGTCTATCATGGAACTAATTAGAAAACAACTGACTGAATAGTGCTTTGTTAAATCAAACGAGCATATAGTTAATAATTGCTACTTCAGTTCTTTTGACCTATCATAGCATACCCATGGAATGTTATCACACCAAACCTCACTATATTATGTACAATTGCATATGTCATATAATTAGCATAAGATTTCAATTCACTAAGCCTTAATCAGAAACATCTGAAATGGTGTTTGTGGTGTTATTTCTAGTGAAGGACTGACTTCTCACCTAGAATGACTATTACATTGTAAGGACAGACCTGGAGAGACAGCCAATGCCTGTGTCAAAATCAAAACAAAACACACACACACACACACACACACACACACACACACACACACACACACAAGTGAAGATCGACTGATACTCTCTAGGAAATTATTGGTTGGATGGGATCATGGGACTTGCTGTTTACAAGTCATCAGTCAGTAGAGATCGCCTTCCACTTTCCCATGTATCTCTAGACGTTTCCTGTCATGTCATCCTTCCACTTTACTATCCACTCCCTGAGTTAACTGTAAGGAGTGGACAATTGATGATTCTCTGAAAACAACAAATTTATTTATATACATTTGCCTTTACATATGGTGTCCCTTTGTCTAAAATATCCCTTTATTGCTTTCCATTTCCTTATTCCCTTCTATCTTGATTTCTTAGAAAACACCTTCTCATTTTCTGATGGTTTGCTCAAGCTTCATTTCCTCTGTGGAGTTTTTTTGCCTCCCCATTGATGAGCCCTATCTCAGTCATTGGACACTATCTTTAATGGTCTTTCCCTCTTCTTTTATGAGCTCCTTAAATGGAAATATTTCTCTTATGCCTTTAGCTTTATTTATCTTTTAATCCCCATTACTTTACACAGTGATTGAACCATGGCCAAAGATCAATATATATTTGATTTTGTGTTTTGAATTAATCAACTCTCAAATAAAAGTTGTCCTCACATTTCAGCTAGGATTTTTTTTTTTTTGCTACAAATAATAGATAGCCAGCCCAATTTGAAATTACCTTAAAAAATAAGGATAATGTATTAACTCACATAACAAGAAAGAGTTGTAGGTAAATGTACATGATACAGCTGACACCTCTAATAGTTCATCTATAGGCTTCATACTCCTTCCTTTTTAAAATAAATATTTTATAAATTAAAACTCATAGTTGAAATTATAAATAATAACTAGTAATCTTAAAACTGGTATTTGATTTTCCACTTGATAGCAAATTTGGCCACCGTATTTTACAGCTTGTCCCAGGAAGATATGAAATCAGTTACCATAATAGTAGAATCTGAGCTGGTTTTGTGACTATTTGACCATCAGAATACATCAGAAGTGCTATTATATTAGCTCTGAGCCTGGACTTCAAGAAACTTTGCCATTTCTACTTTCACTGATCTTGGAATTCAGTGGACATCAGACTAACTCAGGGTGAGCTGCTAGAGTTTGAGAGGCTACACAAAGATTGGTCCCAGACATCTCAACTATCCTTGTTAACCATCATAGAACAGCCATTTTGGTCACCAGCCAATAATAGATGCACAAAAGCAAGCCCCACCAGCATCAGCCGAACCTAGTCAAACCTAAAGAAATACTAGACTAAGCCAAACCCTGATTAATGACCTGTAGAATCTTTTGCTGCATGAATGGTTGCTGTTTTTAAGCCACTAAGCTCTTGGATTTATTACATAGCAAAAGTTGTTGAATATAAATTCTATATAGTTCATTTTCCAACCTTTAACTTATTTATAACACTTAGACAAGATAAATGTATCTTTATGGTATATTACATTTTTATTAGTTTTTGTGTTGAATCTGAATGTTGAAGTTGAACATTTCAGTAATATATTTTTAATTGATCTTCGTTTAAAAGAAAGAAAAAAAGTAGAGCTTCTTCTGAAGCTAGTCACAGGGTATTTTGTCATTGTGGATCAAATGATACTTCACTGTAAGAATTATTCAGAGTGCAGGCGCCTGGGTGGCTCAGATGGTTAAGTGTCTGCCTTCGGCTCAGGTCATGATCCCAGAGTCCTGGGATCGAGTCCCACATCGGGCTTCCTGCTCAGCGGGGAGCCTACTTCTCCCTCTGCTTCTCTCTCTCTCTCTCTCTCTCTCTCTCTCTGTCTCTCATGAATAAATAAAATCTTAAAAGAAAAGAATTATTCAGAGTTCCAGGCACACGGTGCAGTAAATATTTCCTCTTTTTCTTTGCAAATCTCCTCTCAGGTCAGTAATTCCTAACTTTGCTTGAAGAACCTTACTTCACCTAATACCATGTGACTTTCTTTCAGATTTTTTTTTCTTTTTCCTCCTTAAGCATTAGTCTGCAAAGTTTTAACCTGTAACATCTGATTCAGTGTATTGCTTGTCCTCAGATAGTGGCATTTTATAATTTACTGCTTCTGAACTTTTCCTGGCATAGAAGACCTCTTTCAAAAATAAAAAAAAAAGGTTTATTTTCATCTAAGTTCACACACACACACACACACACACACACACACACTGTTACCCTGGCTATAAACATGTCCTAACTAGCTATTTCAATGTCACACTTGGTTTAAATATTTTATTCTCCAACCAGGTTCCAGCTTATGTATTATTGGCCAAAATTGTGTCCTATGCCAAACTCTTTATCCTAAGTTCTGCTTGGGCCAGATCTGATCCCACTTGTTTTTGTAAATAAAGTATTATTGGAATACCAACATGCTTATTTGTTTTCATATTATCTGTGGCTGCTTTCCCACTGCAGTAGCAGAACTTCATAATTGTGACAGAGACCGTATGGTCTACAAAGCCAAAAATGTTCTGGCCCTTCATAGAAAAAGTTTGCTGGGGGGCCTGGCTGGCTCGGTTGGTAGAACATGTGATTCTCGATTTCAGGGTCATAAGTTCAAGCCCCATGTTGGATGTAGAGATTACTAAAAATAAAATCTTAAAAAAAAAAAAAGTTTGCTGAACCCTGCTCTTGACTAAAGTATGGAAATTCCAATGAAAAACTATAGGATTACCATGATAGGTTTGGACCATTCATGATTCATCTCCCTGGCTTGGATATATTGCTTACTAAACAAAGTTGAGGTTCTATAAATTAAAAAGGTCATTGTATTGGCCACCAAAAGTCTTTGCCATAGCATCTATTGCAGATCTCTGTGCTTAGGGAAGAACACAAAAATAAAATACCCAACACTTGCTATCAAGTTAGCTTATGGCCTAATGAAAGAATAATATAAAAGATAATTTATAAAAGTGTGATAAATGCTTTTATGATATGTACCCAATGATTTTGGAGTGTTTTAAGCACTTACATCCCTTTTAATATTATTTCCTTTTTTTTTTTCAGTGAGAGTCACATTTAAATTTCCTTGTCTTAATGCTGTCCCATAACATTTCTGTAAGTGCCTCTGCCATTCTTTATAGGAGCTGATTTATTTTTCTGTTCTCTGCAAGGTCTAATATGACAACCTTCCTCAATATTTCCTGCACATGACCTGGCTTTAATTGCAGATAAAATGAAAGTCAACAGCAAAGAAAATCTCTTAACTTCCAAACCACACATATAAAAAAATTTCTATATCTGAACTTCCTCCTATTTTAGAGGCCACTTCTTTTTGACTGTCTTTCATCCTAAAGCTCAGCTCCCTGGAAGAGCATGGTATACTCCTTCTCTGGATTTTCTTACTTCTCATTGACTCATCCATTCACAATCTATTTTAACCCTGAAAAATCTGCAAAAATTACTCTCACAAAGGTCAGCAGAGAGGTTTCTTAATCATCAAATTCAATGGAAATTTGTCAGTTCTTCTCTTAACTTCTTTCATTTCTACTGTGATAGTGCAGTCCTCTTTAATTTCATTTTCTGTGCCTAACTCCTCAATCATATACTCTTCTTCCTTCTCCTACCTTTTAAATGTTACCATCCCCAGGTAGATATTTGATCATTTTCTTATTTTGTATACTTGCTCTGACTGATCCCATCTACCTCTTTAATCCAATCACTTATAGATGTATTAACCCCAGTTTTCTCTTCTGATTTCAGGATTTTGTGTGCAATTTTCTATTGTACATCTCTACTTAGAAATCAAACTCAATATGTTCAAAAAGAATACATCATTATACTATATCCCAAAATGCCTATTTCCCCCTTTTCAATGGGTAGTCATGATCATCCTCTCAGGAACAGATCTCTCCCTCCTTCTGCCTCCAACATTGGATTGTTCACTGCGTGTAACTGAATACTTCTTGTATACAACTTATCAACCTATTCATTTCTTTATATAACTACTTCCACCTCCTTGAAACAGGACCTCATCAACTTTTTTTTTTTTAAGATTTTATTTATTTGACAGAGAGAGACACAGTGAGAGAGGGAACACAAGCAGGGGGAGTGGGAGAGGGAGAAGCAGGCTTCCCACTGAGCAGAGAGCCCGATGCGGGGCTCGATCCCAGGACCCTGGGATCATGACCTGAGCTGAAGGCAGACACTTAACGACTGAGCCACCCAGGCGCCCCCCTCATCAACTTTTTTTTTTAAGATGATTTAATAGCCCCCCAAATGGTGCCCTTATCCTCAGTCACATTCTACTGTGATGTTTCCTCCACATTTCTGCCAAAGTGATATTTCTAAACTGGAAATCATTCAATATGACATTCTTTTTCAAATCTTTGAGAATTCTCAAGAACTTCAAAAGGAATTCCAAAATTCTTAGCACATATTGCAAAGTTCATCCTGGTTTGATCCTCGCCATAATCCTACGTGCAAGCAACCCTTGGACACATCCTTATGGAAGCATTTGTGATTCTTAGAGCATGATTATTTGTCCTTCTATGACTTACCAGTTCTTTTTTTCTCTGTTGGAAAACTGGTCTCAACTTGGTTCACCTGAATAGCTTACTCTGGGAAAAAAATTAAAAATAAAAACTTGAGTATGCCTATTCCTCTTTAATATAATTTAGTCTTAGTCACACAATGGTGTGAATTCTAGTTATCTAAATAGCATTTGCATGTTACAGATTATATAAACTCAATTCCTCTGAGTTCTACAATATATGGTACTAAACGATTTATTACTTGCATGTAGTCACAGGTAAAGCTTTGGAGGCTGAAAAACTTCATAGGAGCCTATCTCTGTCACTTACTGGTTTTGTGAAACTAAGAAAGTCATTTAACATCTTAAGCTTGTTTTTTCAATTATTACTGTGTAATGTGCTTATTGGGGGTGGGGGCATCTTTTTCTCCCTTCTATTTACAATGAGAGAAGGAAACTTGATCTTTATTTTCAATGTGGGAGGGCAGGTAAATAACTTCCAGCTACTCTCTGCCTCTTCACTTATTCTTTCTCACATAGGCTAATCTGATTAGAATATTTGAAGAAGTAAATAAGCTTGACCAGTCCCTTCTCTCTTCTGAGTCATCTTTTCTCCAGGAGACCTGCATTCTAGTCTGTTTCCAGCTATATTGCAAACAAACTGGGGAAGGCATTGCTACTTTTGGGCGCATCCCCCAGTTTTCCAGCTTATCTAGTAACTGAGAGGAAGTTTGTTCACACTGTAGTGAAGCATCATCTATCCCTTTTGGGTGCAAATCTAAAGCTACATTATTCAATAATCTGTACCAGTAGTAAAGAGGATATTTTGTTTACTATCTGCCCTAGTCCTCTGTACTATATCTTATTTGATTCTGAACTTGGGCAGATCAATATGATATTGTTAATTCCTCCAGTAGTGCAGACTCTAGTACTGATTCCATGGGAAAGCTAAGGTGCTGCACAGAGCATAGCATATCCTAAGCACTCAATTAATGTTATTACTACTGAATATAATTGAGCCATAGTCACTACACATTTTTTAACAGCAGAACACACTCCTGATATGATAATGGAGATCAGTGGAAATATTACATTTATTTTAGCAATAATAACATGACTTCAAGAAATGTACTGATTTCATTTTGTCATGATACTGGTATTTGGAACTAGCCAGATCCCAAGTGCTTAATTTATATGGACAAAATATTTATTGCCATGTGGGTAATTTGGCATCCTGGATGAGGCACGATCCATGAGTCTCCATCTTGGAGATAGGATACAATTAGGTTCATTTTCCCCCTGAAATCAGTATTTCAATATTTCTCCACTTTGCATTTTATTACCTCTTCATCTTGTTCTTCAATTTTTATTTATGTTTTCTGTTGCCCCACATGTGGACACATTTCAGTCATTCAATACTATGAACATCAAGTGCCTCTGGCAGTCATCACTTTTAAGCAGCCTTTCCTATCATCACCATCAGGAGCAGTCAACTCATAAAAGGTATCAAAATGATGGATGACTCTCTACAGTGACCTTTGATGCCTCCAACATACTGGGCTGTGTGGAGATGGAAAATGAGGAATCCCATGTAAAGCTATCTGGAGCAAGAGTGATACAGAATCATTCTGACCAAAAACTGAAAAGCTCTTTTGTTTAAAAAATCAACGAAAAAAAAAATAGGAATGAGGGAATGAAGGATGGATAATACAGGTAATTTCTAAGTAAACATCATTTGGATGGTCCTTTATACTTTATAGGAAGAGAGGCATTATCCTCTGAGGTCAGGGTTACACAAGAGAAGGGAAGGAAGGATGGAAATAAGTATTGTCATTGGCATCGAGTATGTGAAGATCAAAATACTTAGCATGTACTTATCACAAGTACCCTAGACACATGTATTATCCCCCTTTCTATGATGTAGTGATACTGAAGCATAGATAAATTAAACAACTTTCCCAATGTCACCAGCAAATTGGCCTCTGAGACAAAAATCAAAACCAAAGTATCTCCTTCCCAAGTTAGTTAGGAGGATTGAATTAGTCAACATTTGTAAAATCTATAGCATGAATTTTCTGGCACATAGCCCATGTTCACTGAACTATAGTCTGTAGTAGAACTGTAGTAGAATACATAACAGTGTATTATCATTATTATACCATTGTCTGTAACATTTGACTGACAATGCCTCAAATATTGGGACCTATTACCATCATGCTTAGCAAACATTTAAGAAGTGGCTACTTGGTGCCAAAAAATTAGTGTCTAAGACAGGTTCTCTGCCCTCAGGTAGTTTATAATACAGTGGGCAACATGAATGCTACACAAGAAAACAAATTCGTAATTACAAATTGGGATCAATCTTGGGCTCAGGTCTTCATTAGTATGCAAATAAGCTCATATTAACACTGATGTTATACTCTCCATGCTCACACAGGACTTTAAGCCCCTGACAATTCTTTTATCTCTTCCTAACAGTTCTGGGAATTCCCAGAGGATATTTATTAATATTCTCAAACAATGTTAATTTGCTTATTGCTACCGCTTTCTTACCAGATTTCCATTATGTCTCCACCACATCCACCAGACATTGTCTAAACCAATGATGCTCCTGTTCTCATAGATCACCCACCTCATGGGGTACAATCTCTCAGGGGCCTTCAAAGTGGCAGACCCTTTGTGACTGTCATGACACTATGTTATTCCAGTCCTAACTGAGCCAGAGACAAATCTCGGTTCTCCTCAGATTTGGCAAACATACATCTTTCTTCACTGAGACCAAGTTGGACCCAGAGTCCTGTTCTTCTTCTTTTGTCCTTATTTTCCATGACTCTAGAACTTTTTATTTTTTTTAAATTTAAATTCAATTAACATATAATGTGTTATTATTTTCAGAGGTAGAGGTCATTGGTTCATCAGTCTTATACAATACCCAGTTCTCATTACATCACGTGCCCTCCTTAATGCCCATCACCCAGTTACCCCATCTGCCTACCCCTTTCCCCTCCAGCAACTCTCAGTTTATTTCCTATGATTAAGAGTCTCTTATGTGTTGTCTCCCTCTCTAATTTTGTTATCTTATTTTTTCCTCTCTTCCCCTAGGATCCTCTGTTTTGTTTCTTAAATTCCACATATGAGTGAGATCATATGATAATTGTCTTTCCCTGATGGACTTATTTCACTTAGCATGACTGTAGAACTCTTGACACTTGGATGTTCAGTATCCACATTATTACCTAAGGCTGACAAAGAATAGGCTTCGTAGTAAATATCCAGTGAACAAATGTTATATGTTTTGGAGAAAAGTAGAAAATGAGAAATAGAGACACGTTTGGAACAGTTATAGCTGTGGATATGAATAGTCTCTTCAAATTCTTATGAAAGTCCAATTGCTGACTGACAGTGGAGAAAAAGGTTGATTACCTATGGCTGTCCTGGAGACTCTCACAGTAAAAAGATTGGTTTGTACCATAAAAATGGTAATGTGGAGCTTCTTTATGGGTTTATAACCCCTAAAGCTGTAGGTATATGTGAAAGGTTATGACCTGCATTGTAATTATGGTTGTCATCATCTTGTGGAAAGGAGGCCAGCCACTGTAAATACTTCATGGGCTGTAATGGTTTGGAAATGACTTTTAGAAGACCTATTGAAAGGGAAGGAAGTAGAATGCTAATTTTTAAAAATGAGTATTTTTTAAAAGGATGAAGAAATGCCCAGTATTAATATGGCTGTGTAATCTCAGAAATTATACCATGATTATTTCCCAATGTTTTCAACTCTAAAAATAACACACCATGCCAATGAAGTCACCTTGAGTTTGAATCACTGGGGGCTGAAACTAATGTTAAATTCTAAGCTATAAGTTAAGTTCCTTTCTTGCCCTCCAAAGATTATAGTGTGAAATGTAAAACTGTAAAACTCTCATATTACTTTATCAGCACTCCTCTTCTGGCAGTTAACATTTTCTATTTTGTATTATATTTACTTCCTCTCTCCTATTTAACTGTAGGCAACAGGGTAAAGTACAGAAGGGGCTGAGGGTGAAAGAACTTTAGGAGTTAGCTCCTGGCTCATGCCTACCAAATGCACAAACTTGTTCAAGATAGTTATTCAGTTTGCTCATTTGTCAAATAAGAAAAATAATAACTCCATCATCGTGTTGTGGGAATCAATGAGCAGGAAATATATGTGAAAACACAAAACATCATTCCTGGATTACAATAGGTATTTTTAAAAAATGTCTTTCCCCTTTCTCTTATCTTTGCCTCCTAGAGGAAAATATGTATTTGATTCATCTTTATAGCTGTTGTTAATACCAGCCCTGTGACTTAGAAGTAGCTGGCACTCAATAGTATTTATAGATTGAAAAACAAAAGAAAGAAAGAAAGAAATATGCTACTTTCTGAAATTCCAGAAAAATTTAAGGGCATTGTTACCTTTAAAATTCTCTTGAGTTGGAGGTGTAAATTCGTGAAATTTGGGTCATTTTGCCACATGTAAAAACTTTACATGGGAGCATTATTTATGAACTTTGAAACATGGGTACACAACTCTGTTAAAAAACTAAATGATTTTTTCTACGTTTCATGAGTGTTTTGTAGTGATCCATTTCCACTGGTTTAATGGAAAGAAAAAAAAATCAGCAAATAGTGACAGCATTTTTTCCCCCAAAACTCTCAGAATGAATTATGGTAATTTATCCCATAGCAAAACAAATTTAACATTTGAGTAATTTAATTGGCCCAAACTCTCCACCTCTACAGCTCAAAGCAGCATAGTTTTCTGGAAATACAGTATCTATATACACATGGGATGTTGGTCGATTATATAGGCAAAACAATGATTCAAGACAACTTTCAATATACACAGTTCAAACGTTACATTATCTGGAGACTTACGACAAGATGTGAATTATTCAATAGAAGCTATATGCATATTTTAACATTTTCTGTAAGCATCCTTACTGGCATTTTAAATGAATTCTATTCTCCATTTTACTACCATAAAACATCTCATAAAACTTAAACTATTAAAAATCTGACTACATGTGCTTCTAGTTTGTTTATAAACCAGAAAGTCTATTATATTCTAATGCTACTTATTCTACTGGTAATAACAGTGTATAGGAACAGGGAAGATCCTTATCCTTCCTTCTGGAGATGCTCTTTGTTTTTATATTTGTGTAATGTAATGTATGCTGTAGGAGATAAGAGTAGCTTCAGTATTCAAGTTAATACGCCAAAGTTACCTTCTTATTTTTTTTATTGTTATGTTAATCACCATACATTATATCATTAGCTTTTGATGTAGTGTTCCATGATTCATTGATTGTGCATAACACCCAGTGCTCCACGCAGAATGTGCCCTCTTTAATACCCATCACCAAGCTAACCCATCCCCCGACCCCCCTCCCCTCTAGAACCCTCAGTTTGTTTTTCAGAGTCCATTGTCTCTCATGGTTCGTCTCCCCCTCCAACTTACTACCCTTCATTCTTCCCCTCCTGCTATCTTCTTTCTTTTTTCTTAACATATATTGCATTATTTCTTTCAGAGGTACAGATCTGAGATTCAACAGTCTTGCACAATTCACAGCATTCACCATAGCACATACCCTCCCCAATGTCTATCACCCAGCCACCCCATCCGTCCCACCCCCCACCACTCCAGCAACCCTCAGTTTGTTTCCTGAGATTAGGAAATCCTCAAATCAGTGAGGTCATATGATACATGTCTTTCTCTGATTGACTTATTTCACTCAGCATAACACCCTCCAGTTCCATCCACGTCATTGCAAATGGCAAGATCTCATTCCTTTTGATGGCTGCATAATATTCCATTGTGTATATATACCACTTCTTCTTTAGCCATTCATCTGTCAATGGACATCTTGGCTCTTTCCACCGTTTGGCTATTGTGGACATTGCTTCTATAAACATTGGGGTGCACGTACCCCTTCAGATCCCTACATTTGTATCTTTGTGGTAAATACCCAATAGTGCAATTGCTGGATCATATGGTAGTTCTATTTTCAACTGTTTGAGGAACCTCCATACTGTTTTCCAGAGGGGTTGCACCAGCCTACATTCCCACCAACAGTGTAGGAGGGTCCCCTCTCTCCGCATCCCTGCCAAAATCTGTCGTTTCCTGACTTGTTAATTTTAGCCATTCTGACTGATGTGAGGTGGTATCTCATTGAGGTTTTGATTTGGATTTCCCTGATGCCGAGCGATGTGGAGCACTTTCACATGTGTCTGTTGGCCATTTGGATGTCTTCTTTGGAAAAATGTCTGTTCATGTCTTCTGCCCATTTCTTGATTGGATTATTTATTCTTTGGGTGTTGAGTTTGATAAGTTCTTTACAGATTTTGAATACTAGCCCTTTATCTGATATGTCATTTGCAAATATCTTCTCCCATTTCTATCGGTTGTTTTTTTGGTTTTGTGGACTGTTTCGTTCGCTGTGCAAAAGCTTTTTATCTTGATAAAATCCCAATAATTCATTTTTGCCCTTGCATCCCTTGCCTTTGGCAATGTTCCTAGGAAGAAGTTGCTGCAGCTGAGGTCAAAGAGGTTGCTGCCTGTGTTCTCCTTTAGGATGTTGATGGACTCCTGTCTCACATTCAGGTCTTTCAACCATTTGGAGTCTATTTTTGTGTGTGGTGTAAGGAAATGGTCCAGTTTCATTCTTCTGCACGTGGCTGTCCAATTTTCCCAACACCATTTGTTGAAGAGACTGTCTGTTTGCCATTGGACATTCTTTCTTGCTTTGTCAAAGATAAGTTGACCATAGAGTTGAGGGTCCATTTCTGGGCTCTCGATTCTGTTCCATTGATCTATGTGTCTGTTTTTGTGCCAGTACCATACTGTCTTGATAATGACAGCTTTGTAATAGAGCTGGAAGTCCGGAATTGTGAGGCCATCGGTTTGCTTTTCTTTTTTAATATTCCTGTGGCTATTCGGGGTCTCTTCTGGTTCCATACACATTTTAGGATTATTTGTTCCATTTCTTTGAAAAAAGTGGATGGTATTTTGATGGGGATTGCATTGAATGTGTAGATTGCTCTAGGTAGCATTGACATCTTCACAATGTTCGTTCTTCCAATCCATGAGCATGGAACGTTTTTCCATTTCTTTGTGTCTTCTTCAATTTCTTTCATGAGCATTTTATAGTTTTCTGAGTACAGATCCTTTGCCTCTTTGGTTAAATTTATTCCTAGGTATCTTATGGTTTTGGGTGCAGTTGTAAATGGGATTGACTCCTTAATTTCTCTCTCTTCTGTCTTGTTGTTGGTGTATTGGAATGCCACTGATTTCTGTGCACTGATTTTATAGCCTGCTAATTGACTGAATTCCTGTATGAGTTCTAGCAGTTTTGGGGTGGAGTCTTTTGGGTTTTCCCATACAGTATCATATCATCTGCAAAGAGTGAGAGTTTCACTTCCTCTTTGCAGATTTGGATGCCTTGGATTTCTTTTCCTTGTCTGATTGCTATGGCTAGGACTTCTAATACTATGTTGAATAGCAGTGGTGAGAGTGGACATCCCTGCCGCATTCCTGACTTTAGGGGAAAAGAATGATATTCGCTGTAGGTTTTTCATAGATGGCTTTTATGATGTTGAGGTATGTACCCTCTATCCCTATACTCTGAAGAGTTTTGATCAAGAAAGGATGCTGTACTTTGTCAAATGCTTTTTCTGCATATATTGAGAGGATCATATGATTCTTGTTCTTTCTTTTGTTAATGTATTGTATCACGTTGATTGATTTGCGGATGTTGAACCAGCCTTGCAGCCCAGGGATAAATCCCACTTGGTTGTGGTGAATAATCCTTTTAATGTCCTGTTGGATCCTATTGGCTAGTATTGTGGTGAGGATTTTTGCATCCATGTTCATCAAGGATATTGGTCTGTAATTCTCCTTTTGGATGGGGTCTTTGTCTGGTTTTGGGATCAAGGTAATGCTGGCCTCATAAAATGAGTTTGGAAGTTTTCCTTCCATTTCTATTTTTTGGAACAGTTTCAGGAGAATAGGTATTAATTCTTCTTGAAATGTTTGGTAGAATTCCCCTGGGAAGCCATCTGGCCCCGGGCTTTTGTTTCTTGGAAGATTTTTGATAACTGCTTCAATTTCCTTAGTGGTTATAGGTCTGTTCAGGTTTTCTATTTCTTCCTGGTTCAATTTTGGTAGTTGATACATATCTAGGAATACATCCATTTCTTCCAGGTTATTTAATTTGCTGGGATAGAGTTGCTCATAATATATTCTTATAATTGTTTGTATTTCTTTGGTGTTGGTTGTGATCTCTCCTCTTTCATTCATGATTTTGTTGATTTGGGCATTTCTCTTTTCTTTTTGGTAAGTCTGGCCAGGGGTTTATCAATCTTGTTAATTCTTTCAAAGAACCAGTTCCTACTTTCGTTGATCTGTTCTACTGTTCTTTTGGTTTCTATTTCATTGATTTCTGCTCTGATCTTGATTATTTCTCTTCTCCTGCTGGGTTCAGGCTTTATTTGCTGTTTTTTCTCTAGCTCCTTTAGGTGTAGGGTTAGGTTCTGTATTTGAGACCTTTCTTGTTTCTTGAGAAAGGCTTGTATTGCTATATACTTTCCTCTTTGGACTGCCTTTGCTGTATCCCAAAGATTTTGAGCAGTTGTGTTTTCATTTTCTTTGGTTTCCATGAATTTTTTAATTCTTCTTTAATTTCCTGGTTGACCCATTCATTCTTTAGTAGGGTGCTCTTTAGCCTCCGTGTATTTGAGTTCTTTCCGACTTTCCTCTTGTGATTGAGTTCTAGTTTCAAAGCATTGTGGTCTGAAAATATGCAGGGAATGATCCCAATCTTTTGGTACCGGTTGAGACCTGATTTGTGACCTAGGATGTGATCAATTCTGGAGAATGTTCCATGGGCACTAGAGAAGAATGTGTATTCCGTTGCTTTGGGATGGAATGTTCTGAATATGTCTGTGAAGTCCATTTGGTCCAGTGTGTCATTTAAAGTCTTTATTTCCTTGTTCATCTTCTGCTTAGAGGATCTGTCCATTTCAATGAGGGGGGTGTTAAAGTCCCCCACTATTATTGTATTGTTGTCAATGTGTTTCTTTGATTTTGTTATTAATTTCCTTATAAAATTGGCTGCTCCCTTGTTAAGGGCATAGATATTTACAATTGTTAGATCTTCTTGTTGGATAGAACATTTAAGTAGGATATAGTGTCCTTCTTCATCTCTTATTACAGTCTTTGTTTTAAAATCCAATTTGTCTGATATAAGGATTGCCACCCCAGCTTTCTTTTGGTGTCCATTAGCATGTTAAATGGTTTTCCACCCCCTCACTTTCAATGTGTGGGTGTCTTTGGGTCTAAAATGAGTCTCTTGCAGACAGCATATCGATGGGTCTTGTTTTTTAATCCAATCTGATAGCCTGTGTCTTTTGATTGGGGCATTTAACCCATTTACATTCAGAGTAACTATTGAAAGATATGAATTTAGTGCCATTGTATTTCCTGTAAGGTGATTGTGACTGTATATTGTCTGTGTTCCTTTCTGATCTATGCTGCTTTTAGGTTCTCTCTTTGCTTAGAGGACCCCTTTTAATATTTCTTGGAGGCCTCGTTTTGTGTTTGCAAATTCCTTTAGTTTTTGTTTGTCCTGGAAGCTTTTTATCTCTCCTTCTATTTTCAATGATAGCCTAGCTGGATATAGCATTCTTGGCTGCATAGTTTTCTCGTTTCATGCTCTGAGGATATCCTGCCAGTCCTTTCTGGCCTGCCAGGTCTCTGTGGATAGGTCTGTTGCCAATCTAATGTTTCTTCCATTGTAGGTTACATATCTCTTCTCCTGAGCTGCTTTCAGGATTTTCTCTTTGTCTCTGAGGCTCATAAGTTTTACTATTAGATGTCGGGGTGTTGACCTATTTTTATTGATTTTGAGACGGGTTCTCCATGCCTCCTGGATTTTGATGCCTGTTTCCTTCCTCACATTAGGGAAGTTCTCTGCTATAATTTGCTCCAATATACCTCTGCCCCTCTCTCTCTTTCTTCTTCTTCTGGGATCCCAATTATTCTATGTTGTTTCATCTTATCGTATCGCTTATGTCTCAAATTCTGCCCTCGTGATCCTGTAGTTGTTTCTCTCTCTTTTTCTCATCCTCTTTATTTTCCATCATTTGGTCTTCTATATCGCTGATTCTCTCTTCTGCCTCATTTATCCTAGCAGTTAGTGCCCCCATTTTTGATGGCACCTCATTAATAGCTTTTTTGATTTTGACTTGGTTAGATTTTAGTTCTTTTCTTTCTCCAGAAAGGTTTCCCTAATAACTTCCATGCTTTTTTCAAGCCCAGGTAGTATCTTTAAAGTCATGATTCTGAACTCTAGGTCCAACATTGTACTAATATCCGTATTGAGTAGGTCCCTGGCAGACGGTACTACCTCTTGTTCTTTTTGCTGAGGTGATTTTTTTCATCTTGTCATTTTGTCCAGAGGAGAATAGATGAATGAGAGAACAAAATGCTAACAGGTTAACAATGTCCCTAGCAAATATACTCTATACAAGTCAGAAAAGACCTGAACCCAGGGAGAAAGAAAGGGAAAGAAAGGAAAAAGAAAGAGGAGAAAAAAAAGGAAAAGATAAAAATAAACAAAAACAGAACAAAACAAAAAAAACAGAATATGATCAAATATGATCAGGCTAGTGCATAAATCATTGCCACACACTGGATTTTGGGCATATTTTGTCTGTTAGAAGAAAATGCCTCCTAAAATTTTAAAGGAAGAAAGACTTATATATATACAAAATAAGGGTTGATACAATGAAGGGATGGAAGATGACTGTAAAGATTAAAATTATAAAAGATTTTATAAAAGGAATTGATAAGATGCATTTGAAAAAAGAAAGAAGATTTTTTAAAAAAAAGGGAGAGAATGTGATCAGGCAGGAGACTAGAACAAAGCCATACACCAGTGATTTAGGGTATTTTTTGATCTGTTAGAAGAAACTGTATCTCAAAATTTTAAAGAGAGAACAACTTATATATATATATGCCAGAAATAAGGGTAACTACTATGAAGGGATAAAATATGACTCTAAAAAAGAAAAATAAAAAATGATTTTTTTAAAAAAGGGATTGATAAGATGTTGTTTGAAAAAGGGAAAAAGAAAAATTCAAAAAAAAATTTAAAAAATTAACTTTGAAAAACTAATGAATCATGGTAGAAAAGCCATGAATTCTATGTGCAGTATTTCCCTAGCGCTGGAGTTCTCCCATTCTCCTTGATCGGTAAACTTGGTCTTGGCTTGCTGGCTGTTCATGCTGATCTTCTGGGGGAGGGGCCAAAGTTACCTTCTTAATTAGCTTTTCAGAAAGGCCAACTTCCATGTACATACATTTGATAATATAACCATAATCGAGGCAATTTTAACTCTCCAGTTTTATTCAAGGCAACAACAATGCAAATCCCTATTATGAGTTCTATACTAAACCCTGGGAATGTGAAGATGAATAAGATAAGAACTCTGATCTTAAAGTATCTCACAGAACTGGCAATGTATAAAATATACATTACAACCAGCAAACCTGATTACTAATCTTATATGAAAGAATAAAACCACTGAAGAATCATAACAATATATTGTTTAAATCCTAAAACTTTTGAAGGGGTTATTCCTCTAAAGTAGGATTTTTCATGAGTAGTCAAAATAATTTATTAGACATCTCTGTTAGTCAAGGGGGAAAAATGGGGAATTTGAAGTTTGCTCCTTCACAGCATGCTGTCAAGAAAATATAGAATCTAGTTTCCTGTTTTGTACTCTAAAGATAGTTACAACTATCTGGACGAGGGGGCAGTACTGGTATTAATCTCCAGGTGCAAATGCTGAGTGTTTAACAGAAAAGATAACAAGCTTAAAATGAGATTCCTCTCCTGACCCAAGCACAATCCCTTCTGAGAGCTCTTGAAACGCTTCACTCCTCTAGCACGAGCCATGCAGAAGTCCTCCCTGGGCTTTGAAAGTTGAGGACAGAGAAGTATATTGGAAGACACATTGTTTTCTCTTTTTCTTCCCCCCACCCAAACCCATTCCATTTAATACTTATATGACCTAACTCTTAGCTAGCCCAATGGAAGAAACCTTTCTCTGGGAGAACAGAGTCAAGGGGAGACAAAAGATAACACTGCTCCCTCTCTAGTAGACATGGAAATCAGAGATTGGCCACTGTGAACAAGAATCATTCAAAAGGGAAAAGCTGGCTCACAGCACACAAGTCATTTGAGAACGCCCAGAAAGTGTCCTCGGACTTTGGCTGAAGGAGGAACATGATAAAATAGAAAAGACTTTCAAAAGTCAGACCTTTATTTTGCTAGACCTTCATTTTTGCAGACATTTCAGGGATAAAAAGGAAACCCTGTAAGGCAGAAGATGGAGTCAAAAAGAAGGCAAAAGAAAATTCCTGATCAGTATGTACCTGTAACAATGAACCTGGCTTTAAGTGTGTCCAAATTGTAATGGAAGCAGCTGCCTTACGTGTTGGAAGAGAAACTGGTGTGAACATGTGGAAGTTCCTTTTTAAACATAGCTTTCTACAGGCTTTCGTAGAAATCATTTTTAGCAAAGACTGCATCAATAAGAGTAGCTTGTTAAAGCTAAATACTGTGTTTGGAGTTGTTATGGTTATATTAGTGAAAAATAATTATAGAGCCTCTATTGTATATGAAAATGAGGCAGTATTGTCAGTAATCTGTTTTAAGCATGGAAAACAGGCAGCTTTTAGCAATAATTACTATATTCTGGGAAGTGCTCTGCATAAATCAAGAGGCATATATTCCTGAAATCTTTCTCAACAGACACACATACATATATACAGCTAATATGCAGATCACTGACATTTGTTGAGCACTTAATATGTACTAGTTCTGAGTTTTCATGGATTCAACCATTTCAGTCTCAGTACAGTCCTCTGTGATAACTTACTGTCTTCACTTAATAAATGGTGGAAGCAAGAGTTTTTTTTTCTAGATGAACTTGCTCTAGAATATACATATACACAGATTCAGAATCTATTTAGAAATGCATACACACATACACTATTGCAGACTGAATTCTCCAGAAGCAGATACTGATGAAGTTTGAGGTTCTAGATGTTTATGAGGAGTCCATATCTATGAAGGGAAGGGAGGGAGAAGTCAGATCAATCATGGGACAAAGAATTGTGATTCAGACACAACAAAGTCTCTGCCAGTTTGGGAAGGAGCTCTGGAGAATAACAACACCTGGCATCTGGGCACAATGACTGGGACTTTATTACCCCACCTCACTCAGTCACTGGATCTGGACTTCTTCAGGAAGGGCATGATCTTGGCTGGGATGAATCTCTGCAGTTGAGATAAACTCCAAAGAAACGGACAGCTAGAGGCTATCTGCTGACTCCCCTCCCCTTACTGGGCAACAAGTTCTTGAAAAGGGATCTGGGGGCACATCTGTATGTCTACACTGGGCCCCCCAACACACACATATATTGTGATTATCAATGTAGTTATATTGTAATACATAGATTTATAAACACATAAAACATTTACATATCCTTTTTTTTTTTCCAGTCTGCCTAGCATTTTGTCCTTTGGAAAACCACCTTTTCCCAAATTCATGAGGTTTTGAAGGAGCTGACAATCAATTAGAGAGACAGAAAGTTATATTAGTTAACATAAACATCAGTAGTTGCTACAATACACAACTCCTGACTCAAACTCATAAAAAGTTCAATGCGGATATTCCTGGTTGGAGAGTGGCCTTCTCCATTGTTATTCAGGAATAAAGGTTTCCTTATAGTTTCTCAAAATTGTCTCTAGTCAGTTGGTAGATAAGGAAAGAAAGAGTAGAGAACTCTTTGGTAGGTTTATGTGGATAAGGCTTAGAAGAGTGGGACTCTGCTTCTGTCCCTAATTTCACTGACCAAAAACTGTCACTTATCCACATCTAACGGAAAGGGAAGTTTGAAAATATATTTCCATATTCTTCGCCAAAGGAAAAAATGTTTGGCAAAAATAGTGGTTTCTGCCAAAGCAGAGTGATTCAGACTTTGTCGATATCAGTATCCTATTTCCTAAATTAGTGATTGGCCCAAAATGAGAATATAACTCAGTCAAGTCAGGCAGTTGATTGGAAATGATCTATCATATAGGTACAGCAAATGCTAATTTTTCCTCAATTGCTAAGCTGCATATATATGAAATTACAACACGAGTAGGCCAGCTTCCCCAGACATGTAGAAGAATTCCATCTGTTGTAGGAGAGCAAGATGCCAACATATAAGAGAAGTTTGAATGCAGAGATACAAAGAGACATTGGCAAACTGATAAATGCCCAATGACATTTATTAAGCTCCTAAATTCATCTATTTTGAAGACAACTCTCGGTATCCCAATTACATGAGTCAAAAAATTGCATTATATCTTGAAACAATTTTGATTTGGGTTTCTGTCATTTGTAAACCTAAAACCCCTTCATACACGTACCTACCAAGGTTGTAATTTCAAGACAATTCATAAAAACATACTGGTAGTATATTGGTAACTTCTTACAGACGTGCAAAGTTCTAGAACAGAGAAAATCTACCAAAGTTGTCTCTTCTATAAGCAGTGTGTGAAGACTAACAAATCATGTATGATTTGTATATAGGAGGCTGTTTCTGCTCAAGTCAGCAATCCAAGACCACTCAGGTTCAAATAAGCCAGTGCTTTGTGAAATAGAGTCTACTGCTCTTCCCTGTCTTTAAGGTGGTAAAAGCAAAGCAGGACAAAACATAATGAGATATAAAATTGAGACCAGGGAAAGTGATGTAAAGTTTGGATGATGGAATGAAACATGTCTTCCTCAAATATCTCACACACCAAAAAAGTAAAGTATTAATCTCCCCTACCTTAATTGTCATTCACTGGTGAGCAGACCCAGTTGGAAATTAAAGTTCATATGCTATTCCATTCCAGTCTCTTGTTTAATTTTTCCAAAGACAGGCTAACCTGAAAGGATTTCAAGTGTAGTCTGTGTAGAAGGCTGGGCAAAACACCAAGGCCCATTACTATGGATAGATATCCTTAATGTGGGGTCCGGATAAAATGACCGACAAGATTTTCACTATTTGTTACTAGCTCATAGGGTTTCTGCTAGCAATCTGACTGATGGTTATTAGAGTTTTGAGTGACTGCTATTATGAGGGAAATTTCAAGACTGTTCAGCCACCCAAAACAATTTCTAAATTATATAACTAAGGCATCCGAAAGAAGTAGGGAAGCCATCTGAAGACTAATCTTCGTATACCTCCTTTCAGCTATGACGATGGCCAACAAGAAACATGGAAGCCCCTTCTAGCACATGGGATCTTAGACTGCCAAACTGGCTGACCAAGGAACTTACTCTAACGACAAGCCAGACTAAGGAGACTAACAATCACTGTGTGATTATTTTACGTCTTCCATTTTCTAGATAGGAATTTGCATTGTATTTATCATGACCTACTACAGTTTGGTTATGTTAAAGAGAATTAAATTTATGATTTAGCTATAGGTAAGAATATGATGATCCACATTTGGATCTGATCAAGAGAAGTTTGTCCTAGATTGTGATTCTAAACATGAAGCTAGAGGCAAAACTAAATATGACTTTTAATGGTCCACTTTAGAGAATAGGTGAGTACATTTGGGTCAATTTCATATTAAGTGGAGGTATTTTGAAATTTTATGAAGGGAAAGAAGATGTCTGGAATATAGTGGAGATGCACTAGTTATTTCCCAGGCAGTATTCCTTTGGGGAACTCTATATATTCTATATAGTTTTCTTAGGATAGTCATTTATGATAGTCAGCCCCTGGACCCTCATGGTACATAGTCCAAACCTTCTCATTGTTAATACTGTATAACATTTCCCTAGTAACAATGACTGATCTAAAACATATAATGAATTGAGCAAGTGGGGCCATGAAGAGAAAATGGGGCCAATGCATAGGGGTAAGCATAACCAAGAGATAGAAAGTACCATGGTTCAAAATCCACTGATTTTAAATGCTGTGCTCTTAAACACTGTGATTCTTGAAGCCAATATATCACTAGACTTTCCTATTTTATTTATTCAATTCTCTTTTCTATCAGCTCATTGGAGCTGGATTTCTTTCATTTGCAATTGAAAGAGTGTTAACTAATATAGAGATATACATATTTACATAAACATACATATTTTAATATAACACAGTGCTTTAGAGTATGTACTTTAGAGTCAGACCCAGTTGGAAAAACTGCATTCTAATCTCACCTCTGTTCTTAACATAGTGCTTACAACATAGAAGGTAATTAATATATAGCATCTGGCATTACTAACATCATTATCATTTTAGTCACATATAGTCTCACATACATACTCTATGTATCCCCACCTCTTGATTGACAATTTATTTTCAACAATTAAAATTACTCCTCTTTTTCAAAACGTGTCATCATTTAAAGTCTCTGAACTTGGATAGTGTAAGATTCTAAGTTTAATGCTCTCCATCTCCTGACCACTCGAAAAGTCTAGGACACTGTGATCGTTGTGATAAATGAACTAAGTAGCTGCCATTTTCCTGGGTTACAATAAGGAAGTGATTGCAAAGTACCTCACGAGGACAGATAGTCATATTTCCACTGAAGCTTTGGGGATGTTGTACAAATGGACAGAATAAAGTTTTGTTTTTTCAATCATATTTGATAATAAATAGTGTCCTGGGCTTAGATCCAAAAGCCTAGAGATCCAGACTTCATTCTGCCAAGCCTCGGGCATGTTATAGAACCTCCCTTAAACATTGCTCAATCATTTATAAAGTGGGAATAATACTATCTGCCTTGCAGATTGTTAAAAGTTTCAAAATAAAAATGGAATAGAAGTGATTTTAAATTATAAAATGTTAAGCCAATGTAAAGCATTGGAGATTATTGAAAATATCCAACACAGGGGCACCTGGGTGGCTCAGTTGTTTAAGTGTCTGCCTTCTGCTCAGGTCATGATCCCTGGGTCCTGGGATCAAACCTTGTGTCCGGCTCCCTGCTCAGCGAGGAGTCTGCTTCTTCCTCTCCCTCTGCCATGCTCCCCTGCTGGTGCTCTCTCTCAATCTCTCTCTCTCTCTCTGTCTCTCTCTCTCTCTCTCTCTCTTGCAAATAAATAAATTAATTAAAATCTTAAAAAAACAAAAGACAAAATACCCAACAGAGCTTTAAAACTAAAAATGCTGTTTCAGGTCTTCATGTCTGGATCACTTTTGAAATGTCAAATTGGCCATCTTTGTCTTGCACTCCCTTCCTCCTTTTCTTTATTTCCACTGAGGTGTCATTCTCTGCACGCCTTGAAGACTTGAGCAAACGGCTGAAGGCCTACATAAGGTAGGATGTAAACACCCTTTAAACCCCTTTCACACTACGTGCCTTTCATTATACAAGATAAGATGAAGACAGCAACAGCACGTCATTTTTCAATTTTTCGGCCTCTCTTAAGCCAGAGGTGATTATGTAACTCAGTTCCGACTAAGGTGACATAAGAGAAAATTTGCTTAGAAATTTCCAGAATTTGGGCGCCTGGATGGCTCAGTCGGTTAAGCGACTGCCTTCGGCTCAGGTCATGATCCTGGAGTCCCGGGATCGAGTCCCACATCGGGCTTCCTGCTCAGCAGGGAGTCTGCTTCTCCCTCTGACCCTCTTCCCGCTCATGTTCTCTATCTCTCATTCTCTCTCTCTCAAATAAATAAAATCTTTAAAAAAAATTTCCAGAATTTATTTCCTCCACAATAAAACAAAAGGACATGCTAGAAACACATGAGGAAGTCCTTCTTTCTGTCCTGTTCCTTTCTCCCTACTTGGAATATTACCCATAAGATGTTTGAATTAACACAGTCATTTTGAATTTGTGAAAGAGATCAGGGAATCACGGTGAGCATATCGTGACCTGTCAGTGCTGAGTTACTGGACGAATCTCCTGAAACTACCATCCGATTTCTTGCTTGTGAGATAATTCTTATGCAATATAAATAGATGCATTTATCGCTGATGCCACTGTGTGGGGGATATTGTGTTTCTTGCAGCCAAATGCATTGCAGCCGATATACAGTTATACCACCGGAAGTTCCCTTAAATGAGGTAGGCAGATAAAATTGGAATCTAAGGTGTGAGGATCAAGTGTCAGAGACACCATTTTCAAATACCAAGACAAGTTAAGAGTGAATATTAAGAGACTAGGCTGAAGCTAACAACCAGAACAAGATGAGAAGTTGACTGAACATAGGTGGGAACAAGGGAAAAATGTTTATAATGACCACTAGTAATATTGACTATCCATTTCTTGCACTTATGGGTCATTGTTATGTAGCTGGCTTAAAATTACAAATTGAGTAGACTGCTACCATCAAATTTGTCAGTTCTGTGTGGAAAAATAATTTAAGTCAACATGTATCTAGATTTTTAATAAAAAGTTCCTGGTGTATATCATGTAGCATTTAAAACAAAGTATGGCTGATTCCTATTCAATCATTCACAAGGAGCATTGAATTTGAATTTGTTTGATTTTCCTGGACATTGGGCTTCTAGAGAACGGGCACAAGCTAGAGTCCCAATAAAGATAGCAACAGGAGTTGGAGGAAAATATGTAGATGAAAAGTTAAGGATTAAAAAAACCCAACATTCTAAGGTAGAGTTACTCAAATTTTGGTGTGCGTTAGAATCACCTGGGAAACTTGTTAAAAAACATTGCTGGATTCAACACCTAGAGTTTCTGGTTGTGACTGGGTGGGGCTAAAGAATTTATATCTCTAGAAAAATCCTTAGATGATGATGATGATGATGGTGGTGGTCTGAGCACCACACTTGGAGAACCACTGCTCTAAAAGGCAGTGCAAGGCAATGAACATAAACAAAGGGTCGTAAAGTTAACCATGTGGAGCATATGAGGCTCCACTTGGTCTGGTGACTTCATTGATTCTGGAAACAGTGAAACAGCATCTCTGAGAGCCAAAATCCTGCCCAGGGTCTGAGATAGCTCAGAAACTCACTGGCAGACAGTCTTAAGCTGGAAGCATGCACTGCATGTAAGCAAGCCAATATCTGCCCAATCAAAACTATCCCTAAAGAGAATGTACATGCTCTTGAGGAATTCTTTTCCCAGGTGTGAAGGTAGTCTCTGAAAAACAATCCTTTTTGTTATAACCCATCAAGAGGCCTTCATTCTATAATACACTTGAGTTGCAATTTTCATGGCTTTTACAAACAGCTCTAGTTTCTCCCCAGGTTGCAAGTCCGCCCCCAAAGCACTGTAATGGAGTGGTTTCAGCATCTATCATCTCACCAACTAGAAGAACTAACCCCCTTCTCTCCCTCTGATTTAGTGTTCTAACTCACTGGTATCATCATATCTCTACCCTCCATGAGAACATTCCTACTATTTTTTCACTGACACAAAGTCTTGGTTAGAAACCTTCTAATTAGTTACCCATGAACTCTACATATTAGTAAGATCAGGTTGGTGGTATCAACATCTGTCCTTGGAGTCCTCATGTTCAGTTCCTTCCCATTGATTTCTTCTGGTCCACATGACTTACTCTTTTGGTCTGGCACATAATTCATCTAAACTAAAAAGATGAAAGGGAAGTAAATCTCTGGTTGTGTTCCCTTCTGTCAAGGCATACCACTAAGCTATGTACCTCTTACCGGTGAATATCCCTTTCCCCTTCTCTACACTGTCATCTAGAAATTGGTTATGAAGCTATAAGAAAATGCTGTCTCTTATTTGGTATGATGAATGTGTTGTTTCTGCAATATTTATTAATGTCAGAAATCTATCAGGCAAAGCATCCATTTGAACATAATTAAAGGTGACCATTTACTGTGGGCTATCCATATCATTTCAGACTATTTTACCAGAGATGATTTTTAACGGATAATCATGCATGTTATGAACCAACTGAAGAAAGTTGAACTATATGTTGGTATCCTTGGTCATT